>NC_138242.1:27518045-27628045 GCF_964197995.2 Scardinius erythrophthalmus | reverse complement strand
AAGAAAATATTATTTTTAGTATTTCTACTTCAAAATGTCATATTTAATTACATTTTTTACTTGCCCTTTCTTTGTAATCACTTGTGAAGTTGATTTAATTGTATTTGTTAAAGATATTGGTTTAGTATTTTTGTTTATCATGTAAATTTTATATAGGCAGTCAGATAAATCTGCTGAAACCCAGTGTCAAACAAGCAATTTTACCACCCTAATGGCACCCCCAACATAAAATACGGTCTCTCTGCATGTCTGAATGAGGGCGAAGTGAGCCTGTAAATGAGATTTATGCCTTCAGTGCTGATTTTAGTCCCAGTGTAATGTATGCTTGTAGCTGCCTCTGGAACATTATAACGCTGACGTCGGCCCATGCTAATCACTTCATGACTTTGATGTATCCATCAGGAACACTAAGAATGTTTGGCTTTAGTCTTAAGCTCTCAAGTGTGCTGATCACTATAGATCCTCTTTTTGAGCTTGATAAGAAGAGGGTAGAAAAAGTTTATCATATGACAACAATCCTTGCTGGATAGCTTTGAACTGCACACCAAAGCCACAATTTCCCACTTGTATAATTAGATCACACCAGTGCCATGAACATTTACCAGCATGTGATGGTTCAGGCATCCATCTCAACATTTTTGCTTGGTATTTCATTATTGAGGCCTTCTGCATGAAAGAGCAACCAATATCCTTCAATATAGCTTCATCTAGGCCCCAGGTGCTTGGCTGTGCATTGCATTTTTGGATGAAGATACATTGCACTATCTTTGCTATTCCTATGATTTCTGGTTAGCGATTACTGATGCTTTTTTTTTTTTTTTGGGGGGGGGGGGACTGCCCTTCTCAAAAAGCTGAAACTATCATCACACCAATTTAGTTGGCCAGTACCTTAGGTGTAGAGCACATCAGTAGGTTTGCAAAAGTATATATATATATATTTATGCTGCACTTAACTGGATAATATAAAGATATCTGATGTTTTTAGTCAGATGTAGGCCTACTTTAGTGTTTTGAATCAGAACGATTCCCTCTACGCGAATGAATCACTTTTGAATCACTTCTTTTTAATGAATCTGTCAAACGTACCGAATCGCTTCATGATTTAGTGTGAATCATTCGGACACAGAATCGTTTGGAGCGGTTTCTCACTGTTTTAAAACAATAACGCGATGCACAGTAGAACAAAAATGCACGGCATTAAGTGGAATATAAACTTAAGATCAACTGAAAAAAGCCTGGAAATGGATTATATCGTTTGACCGCGGCGAAGGTGCCAACAACACCTGCACGTGCGCCGCTTGTCAACAACTCCGCTTGTCAACAACTCTACGTGTCAGGTACAATTTATTATTATTGTGAACTTATATATATTGATATTATATATATGACTCAATAAATATAAGTTCACAATACTCATATGTATTAATTTTTAAACTCAAATGGTTTGCCGCAATCAGTTTCCTCAATCGGTTTGAGTTGAGTTAACTTGTTGGGTTTTACAGACACACACACACACACACACACACACACACACACACACACACACACACACACACACACACACACACACACACACACACACACACACACACACACACACACACACACACACACACACACACATATATATGTAGCTAGTCATCATCACACTGGATATAGGTTGTTCATACGCATTAAAATACTTTAGTAGAATAATTCAGGCAATGCAAACATGAGATGTTGTCTTTATCTCATTTTTTTTGGGTGCAAATAATGAAATAATGTTGCTGCAGCAAAGTTTCCCTTCTGATACCGTGCCTTTCAGCCATGCAGATAGTAAAAAAAAGAGAAAAGTTTACAATTTCTTCTTTGACACATCATACCACATAACGCTTTGGTCGAGCAATTTCATTTCTTGGAAACTTGGAAAATAAAAAATGACCCTTTGCAGATATACTGGAGCCCCTTTTATCGAATCTTTTGCCTTGAGGTTGAGCCAGTGAATATTTCTTCTGCTGCTGTAAATGTGCTGCTGAAGTTCATCTCTTGGCCTTTAGTTCAAAGACGCTTCAGTGTTCAAGTTTATAAGACAACAGGGAACTTCTCTCATGTCTAAGTCCCAGAAGGCTCAGCGTGAGTCTTTGACAGATTCCTGGTGGATGTGCGCAGCATGTGAGCTTTTTCATAGTTCTTCAAATCAAGTGTGGCTTGAAGTCTTTACGCTTACAGTTTTAGGTTACAGTTGTCAGCATATTGTTGCATAAAAACAGTATAGTGTTTAAAAAACCATGCCCTGAGCACATAAATACAACTTTTTTTTTCTGAAACTCAACAGTGCATAATATCATTAAAATGTCAATTTCTCCCTTAAAGGATGTTGTCTTACCAAAGCAACTTGCAAGAAAGATCTTTTATTCGGTTGTATTGATTCCTTCAGGAACCAAGGTGAATGCATGAGTAGGGAAATAAAAACACAGTATCAATACAAATGTAATAGCATTAATAGAATGGACAAAAAGTATTGTGTTTGTGTGAGAGTGTGACAGCTTACGGTTTATGGATTGATCATGGCTTGAAGGCCATTGATTGCATGGAACATCTTTAAAAGTTAATTGGGAGATCTGAGCAAATGTGTATTCCTTTCATGGCTTAGTACGAGTGACCTGCTAACTATGCGATTTCAGTGAAAAGGTCATGTATCCACCTGGGCATTTTAAGTTGTCCGCAGCATTGCGGTAATCCCAGATCCGATGTTCTGGACAGGGTCAAGGTCACGTGGTGTTAACACCGCTCGGAAAATCAAAAGCCCTTTCCTTGTAACATTTCATTAGCTGACTGTTTGTATTACTGTTTTAAATTAAATAGTTTCCCAAAAATGAAAATTGTCATTATTTAATCACCCAAAGTTGTATGATTTTTCTTTGTGCTGTGACAATTTTACATAATGAAATGATGAAATTAATACACAAATACTGTGGAAATACAAAATTTTCCATTTTATAAGGTTAAATTTGGTAGAATATTTCTGAATGGTTTTAAAAATAGAATTTTAGAATTAGGATTGTTCAAATATTATTAACAATTTGTTAAAGATTTTGTATGCATATTTCGTATGTGCTTGGAGTCAGTTGTATTACTTGTCATATTTTTTGTTTGTGTGGACATCATTTTTCACTAGGCTGTCATACAAAGAAATTATAAACGCATGCAAAAACAAGAGAAAACCAACAAGATATTAATAACTAATTATGTTGTAGTCAGTTTTTTCCTGGGATTTTTCCCCCCTATGCTTTAGTTTTTGCTAAATATTTTTTTTGGATAAATACCTTAACCAAGTTTAGTGTTTTGTTCTTCCCCCTTATTTAACATATTTAAAAACATATAAAATATGTTCTGCCTATTTCAATGGTTCATTTGAGCTTGTATATATTTAATGTATGCAAATAAATGTATATATTCATAATATGAATTATTCTTTTTGCATGGTATTTATATGACCACAGACATGTATAAAAAAATAATATCAAGACATCAGATTTAAATAGATATTTTTAATAGAATACATACTCTAAGTAATTCAGGGAACCTGTTTCCAAAACTTAAATAAATTCATAGTTGCAAGTTAAAAATATTAATTTATTTTTTAAACCTTTTAAGTTGAAAACTTTAGTTCATTGAGTTATGTTGACATAATAATGTTGATTATTACATTAACTTAATATTGTGTGTAATTTAAACAAAAAATTCTGCGTTAATTGAATTATTTCAAAAACTTAAGTTGTTGTAACTTAATGACTAATGACATTGTCTTGATGACTTTGGAATTTCAGTAGTAAATTTCTTATTACCTTCATGCTTTGCATAGGACTGGATAAGTAGAGTAAATGTTGAAATTAAGTGTTATTTGATTTGTTTTGAGTGAAGGGAAATACCTGTTAGTGTCTATTGCTGCTATATGTTTGACATTTAAAAGGTTTTAAAAGTTTTTTTTTTTTCATGATGAACTAAATCTTTCCTCTGTCTTAGAATGCGTTCTTGTCTTAGAAGGCTTCAGCACTCTGAACCTATCCTGATTGACCGAGTCCATGATCAAAAATTCACTCTGGGCTTAGGAGACGGATGGGGACGGCTCCTACTCCTCTGTAGGCTCACATTTAAAATTCAGTCTTTTCTTCTTCTCATCTCCGTCTTTTCTCTCTGAACCATATCAACGTAAGAAAACATAATAGGACAAGGATAAAGACGCCCACAGCCAGGCACATCTCGTCGCTTCCCGGTTAATGTAAAACTAGACTAATGAAAGTTCATTCATCATCACAGCTGGTTCTGTCTTCCCCTGCTTCTAATTTAATCAGTTGCTCTTTTATCTGTGTCTTGTCTCTTTTATGAGTACAGAGCCATGCAGTGAGTGACCTTTGAAGATACACAGATCAGGGGGAACCCTTCACCAGTAGAACCACAGGGTTCTTCCCATGGGGAGCTGACACTTCAGCTTTCATCCCCAGCATCTCTTCTGAAAGACTTAGCCATTGCGTATAGTGCGCTCTTCCTGTCTCCGTCTCGCCTTGTTACTGTGTTAGAGTCTAACGTGTTCATTTTAATTGGTTCTGATTGAATATATCAAACATATCATCGTATCAAACGTCTTTATTAGTGCCTCTAATAACTTAATTCTTTTACATTCAAACTGCTTCCATAACCAGACTTTGTCATATTAGTTAATTACTCAGATAAGGTCTTGTCCACTTTTTCTAGACAAAAATGTATATTAAGACAGAAAGTCAGGCTAGTTTTTACTCACTGTAGTCGGGCTCACGTCAAAAAACTAGCGGCGACGAAAGCCAATGTTGTTGTCATGTCGGCTGCGTTTCGGGTAAAAACGTGCTTGAACACACCAAAAGAACTACAGGTGACGGACAACTAGCACGTGCGGTCTGCGCCTGTTTGTAAGGAAATAACTGTCTAGATCAGCAGGTATCAATAGTCTAATTTTGTGTATATTCGTCATTCATAAAGAGAAACCAAAACTAGGATTGCAGATATACAAACCATAACCAAAGCAGCACTTTCTTAATATTGTGAATAAAGACATCATCAAAGTAGTCCATGTGACATCAGTGGCTAAATCTTAAGTTTATAAAGCGACGAGAATACTTTTTGTGTGCAAAAAGTAAACAAAAATAACGACTTTATTCCACTATTCATTTCCTTCTCTCTGGGCCTCGAGCTATTTCACGTAGTGTTTTTGCGCAGCGTGTCTATGTTGTAGTCACACGTAGGCTCACTATTGGCCGACGCTGGTCATGTGTGATGCGTGTGACGTACAACACAGACGCGCTGCGCAAAAACACTACGTGAAATAGCTCGAGGCCCAGAGAGCAGGAAATGAATAGTGGAATAAAGTCGTTATTTTTGTTTACTTTTTGCGCACAAAAAGTATTCTCGTCGCTTGATAAACTTAAGATTGAGCCACTGATGTCACATGGACTACTTTGATGATGTCTGTACTGCCTTTCTGGACATGGACAGTATGCCGTCCATTGACTTTCAATGGAGGAACAGAAAGCTCTCGGACTAAATCTAAAATATCTTAAACTGTGTTCCGAAGATGAACGGAGGTCTTACGGGCTTGGAACGACATGAGGGTGAGTCATTAATGACATAATTTTCAATTTTGGGTGAACTAACCCTTTAAGGTCTTGTCCACTTAGCAGCTATTGTTACAATTTAAAGTTACTGTTTTCTGTTTTAATATATTTTAAAGTGTTATTTATTCCTGTGATGCAAAGCTGAATTTTCAGCATCTTTACTCCCGTCTTCAGTGTCACATGATCCTGCAGAAATCATTCATGCTGCTCAAGAAACATTTCCTGTTGAAAACAGTTGTTCTTTGAAGCATAGAAAATTCAGCATTAGGTCTTTATCCTTGAAAAATTTAGTTCCACCTTGCAAACTGTCAAATCCAACGATTATGTCTTTTCTTTGAAAGCATTTACTGTACCGAGAACTTCTGGTAGATTTTGAACAACCTATGCACCTTGGCTCTCAAAAATTTGCATTTAAGCCAGCAAATCAAATTGACACTAGCAATTTCCGCCATTTTTTTTGTACAATGTGTTCTGAAAGTAGCAATATACTTTGAGATGTGTCATCATAGGATATCAATCTTTGCTCACACAGGTCTATGATAGTGCATTACATATTCATATTCAGTATGTTCTTTGATGTTCAGCATTATGAGTCTGACTGATTCAGGTTCAGATGTGAGCATGAAGAAAATTCTGAGCCAGACTTTAAGGATTTTCAAGGATTTCTGTGGTGTATAGTACATTTTTATGGATGTAAACGTGTCTAGATGTATTCAGTCATGAAGGTTTTCATGCTCTTCAATGAAAAACATTTTATATAACTTCCACGAGGTCTTCAATTTGTCTAAATAACATTTTTTATAACAGATGTAAGGAGCAGATTTGACTTTAAATACAATGTGGAGCTAAACAACTAAATAACAGCTGTCTGTTGAAATGTTTGTCTCTTTTTAATTTCTGTTTTATAGCTAGAACAGTGAAGTAAGAAAATCAGATAGACTACTTTCTCATCTTAATATTTTTGTTCTCCTTTTCCATATTGGAAATAGTTACCTTGACACAGCAAAGACCGTTGAGTTCAATTTGTGTTTGGTTTCAAAGCTTGTAAGGATGATTTTCCCCCTCTTTTCTATAGGAGTCTTTTCTAAAACATCTGTCGACTCTTTGATCCACATTCAGATTAAAATGTGCCTGTGTGTGCGGGCCTGATGAATTTGTTGGTAACTTCTTAAGATAGATTGTGCCTTTGATCAGTCCGAGCTTGTCCAGGCATCAAAAGGAGGAAGGAAAAAAAACCCTGATGTGTGTGACTCTAAAAGACAGAAGTGAAGTGTTTTTGCCTTGATTATTATTGGAAAAAATAATAATAAAATCTCCTGAATGTCTTGACGTCTTAAGGCCGTCATGAATGCCAAGAAAGAAAATGACTACTTTTCCTTTCCATCTCAAGTTCTGGCTAAATTGGAGAAATGACAAAAAAGACAGAAGGAAAAAAAGATACCCGGAGACACTCAATGATTTTAAGAATGTAGACAGCGGCGGGTTTATGAATGTTGTACGTCTGACGCATTAGCAAGTAGCTCACAATATTTTCAATATCTCATGCTGATCTGACACTGAGGAGATTGATGGCTGTTTGAAATGTAGACGCTTGTAGTTTACCCTTCAAACTGTGACAGTATATTAAAACAAATGTTGATAGATTTTTGTCCAATATATTATTTGAGGAAAAGCTGAAGTAGCAGAGTTCACAGAAAAAGCATTTTTTCATTTGAATCACTTTGTGTTTTAGATCGTTATTGGTGTGGAATATTAAACCATTTATATTCACTATTATACTTATTTTCCTGAGTCTGTTTGACTCAAAAGAATAACGTAAACCGAAGTAGAAGGCTGGTTAGTTTAACTTGTATGTGCTTTACATGCTTACTGACTTGACTTCGCTTACGGCCCATGTAGAGATGTATTCGATTAGTGAAAGTGCCTTCCGTTATAAATTCTTTATTTAGAGGCCGTTGTGAGTCGAGCCATGAAACTGTAAACGGCAGCTTGAGACAAATGCACTCAAAGGGCACAGACAGAGGTACAAAACCCTGACACGTGGAGAAAAACCATTAATCAACACCACACATCCCATTACACCAATGCGATTATTTAAACCTCGTCCTGCGGGGAAAAACGGCTCTGGCCGCAACTCTTTTACAGCTCCGGTGATATCTCTCTGAAAATGATGTCTCTCGGCCATTAGTTCTCCAGTTCTCTAAAAGTGGAACAGCAGGGTGCAAAAACCTCAAAATGAACTTCAAAAGATGTAATCTACAGTTAGCAACTCTGTTCAGGTAAACCGAAGCCCAAAGCTGTGCTGAGCTGTGTCTTTATTGAAGCACTCTCTGCCTTTTGGCTCCCTGTCGGTTTCTCTTATAAGATTTTCGCTTGCGTTTGAAAGTGGAATAATAGCAAAGGTCAATTATTGCACTTGGATACTTTCAGAGGCGATATTTAATAATAAAATGATACAAGCTGTGATTATATTGTCAGAGAGATGGACAAGGGAAAATCTATATATTGGGCTTAAAAACATGGCATTTACACCAGGGTTGTGCACCATTCATAAGAACAATAAATGGATTTAAAATGGAATTAAATTCTATTAACTGCTGTAAGTGTAGTTTTTCCATAATGTATTTCATTTTTCAGTGTGAAGTCTAAATGAAAACTACACTTACATTAGTACACACAGCCAAATTGCTTAATTATCTTTAATAAATTAACTTTTTTAGGATCTAAGAACACCCCCCCCCCCATAATGTTTAATATATTATCACACATTATGTAATTCATCGATTCAGATTGTAAGTATATATATTTTTTAATAGTGTCTGAAAACAATGTATTGGATATGTTGTGGTGCCTTTGGCAAAGCATGTTTGGATGGTGGTGTTAATTTGATAGAATTGTAACTTAGTTTAAGTAAACATAAAGTTTAGGTAATTGAGAAAATGTTTTCTTCCTATTAGGGAATATAGGCAAAATTATATAAGCATATACAGTACCTTTCCAAAATTTGGGGTTGGTTAGATTTTTATGCTTACCAGGGCTGAATTTATTACTGTTTTCTACTTTAATATATTTAAAATGTACTTTACCTGTGATTGCAAAGTTGAATTTTCAACATCAATACTCCAGTCTTCAGTGTCACATGACCAAAAGACGTGAATAGAAAGTTCTAAAGAACAGCATTTATTTGAAATTTATTTATAAAAAAAACCCTCATAAATGTCTTGATTGTCACTTTGGTGAAATAATTCTGACTGTCACCAAACTTTTGAACGGTAGTGTATAGGCATAATTTATAAAAATGATAATAGGTTAAATGCAAAATTTGTGTTAAACTAATGCAGGTCCTCTGTTGTGTGACTCTTGAATTTCTTTGAATTGCAGATTTGCTTCCCATTATTCCAAGTCCACATCTTGAACTGAACAGGGGCCAATTGTTAAATGCTGAATTTTGCCTAACATCGACGAACCCACTGTAAGGTTAGACAGTTGACGCTGCAAAACGAGTCCAATGACTCTGGAGGACAGTGAGAGTGCAGTAACCCTAAAATAACAGTTGCAAAGCAAAACTTCGCTGCCAAATTGACAACTCATTGGTTGGCAGCTCATTAAAAGTCACATCTTTCTTGGAAACCGACATCGGCTGAGGTAAATGTTCCAGTAAGTCAGCAAGACTTCTGCTGACTTGACGACTTTGGAGTATCTTAGTAGAAGAACACTGTTACTGGATTTTGTTTAGCCTTAAAACATAATGTAGATGGACTTTTTGCATCTTTTGAGGTGGTAATTAATATGTTGATGATTTGCATAGATTTAGGTAACATCTTACTTGAGAGAATCTCACTTTAGTTTGGTTGATCTGGTTTCACTTGCAGATGCATCAATGTTGATGCATTAATAATGGGATCATACGGGCATCTTCACTATGATGAGAAGCTATGCAACTCTCAAATCATTCTCTTGAAATGCATGACTCTTTTCAGATCTATTGATCTTCACGGATTCTCTTGTCCTACATGTGGATTTTGGCACACTCCCCGTATTCAGCCAGCCTGGAAGCCTTTGATGGGTTTGTGTTGGGTGTGGTGTTGAATATGGATTGTTTATGTTCACAGTACACTTGAGGATAATAGTGTCTGGCCTATAACACCAATAATCAGAGCAATGCAGACAGATACAAGTGCCCTCCACAATTCAGGGCAATTCACGATTTGTCATTTAGCGGACACTTTTTCTCCAAAGCAATTTGCAATACAGAAATTGCTGGGAGTTCCCTCTGGACAAACTTGGTGCTAGCGTTTCCTAACCAGACATGATGCAATAAGATTAAAGCGGCAAGTTATTTCTCTGTCCTTACCGGATGCGTGATCAGACACAACCACAGCCAATAAGAGCATATTTGATGTTAAATATACAGCTATGTGCTGAAGGATTTTGGGCTATTGATATTTCATTGTGGGCGAAGCTACCAAGTGTGATGCCACAATGATTAGAAACCCAACGGGCAAACTTACATGTGCATTAAGAATACAGTTTTTTGAGTGTTTTGAGCTTACGAAACAAAATGTATAATTTAAGATAGCAGGCAGGAGCTGATGACACTTTATTTTGACTTACAGTATTTTAATGTTTTATTTAAAATCATCACCTTAGTTGATTTATGATTCACCCAAAAACATATGTAGATTTTGAAAGAAGTCTCTTCTGAGCATCAAGGCCATTTATTTGATAAAAAAAAATACAGTAGAAATAGTAATATTTAGAAATATTTTTTACAATTTAAAATAATTGTTTTGTAATTTATTCCTGTGAAGCAAAGCTGAATTTCCAGCATCATTACTTCAGTCTTCAGTGTCACTTGATCCTTCAGGAATCATTGTAATTAGGGGTGGGCGATATGACCAAATTCTTATTTCACGATATGAGAAATTGTTTTTAATGATAACGATATATATCACGATATAGTTATTAAGTGTTATTTTATCTAATTTCTGTTATTAAAAATAAGAAAAAAGTAGAAAATTATAAACACAATATAACAAAAATATGAATTAAACAAATTAAGTTTTTCAGGTACAATAGGTTTATTTAACATGTATTTAGAATTAGTACAGAAATGTAATAATCAAATGTAAAAATAAAATATCGCATAGTCTTCGGTGTAGGAATTAAATATAAATGTTTTCTTATTAAAGCTAAAAAAAAGAGCAGTAATTTATTTATTTGTTTGATTCACATTAATGACAGAGCAGCAGGTATCACTTTAAGACCAATAGCACAATCCATGATACACATCTGGTTTACACCCAGCTGTTTACTTTCACTTGAGATATAACTGGCTGTATTTATATGAATACTCCACACAATGGGAACTTTGAAATAATTGCGTGTGTATTCAACCATTCAAGAGCAATAAGACTTGAAAGAGAACTGAATTCGCGATCGCATGCTGAGAGACACGGCCACAAACTTTTGAACAGTAGTGTGTATGTGTGTGTACTTACTTACTTACTTACTGCCCATTATGCCTCTGGCATGTAGGGCAGCAACGAAGGTCCTCCACTCTGGTCGATTCTGGGCTATTACGATAGCCCTGGAAGTCCATCACGTCCAGTAGTGTCAATTCCTTCTGTTGCTGTTTCCGTAACGTGATTGTTTTTACAAGACAGAGTTGTTAGCCCTGTGCTAAACCTCCAACCTGGAGGACCAGTGGATTGCTCTTTGTCTGGCCTCTACCCTTTGACCTGTCCAGCATGGGTGGCCCTACCAGGAGATAAATCTCCTGCTGGTATAGCTCTAGGGGTCATTGAGACACACAAGCTCCCCGACCACTACAAGGTTGCAATCCAACGGGGAGGTATGTGTGTGTATATAAATATAAATATAATTTGATCTGCCTTTTGTCGCGTTAGACTTTAGAGCAATTTCATGTCATGTATTAAAAGAGAATTACGTGATGAAGCTCTGCATTATAGATCAACCTGCTAGATTTAATATTCTAGATCAACCTTACATTAAAAATGCAATGTTCTGATCTCATGAAAAGCATGAGGCCAGTGAGAGTTTCAGATGAGCGTGATCTTACCTTGAGCATTGAGTCTAATGCAGCGGTTAGGGCATAAGGCTGAGACATGCATTATTAAACAGAAGAACCGGATCAAAAGAGCCGTTATCCACACCTGATCCCGGGCCTGTGAGGCAACACCGTTCATTTCAAACCAGAACAGACAGACCACGTTATTAATTAACTCGCTGTTTATTAGCCCGACTGACACCCGTGGTCGCCGTCTCCCTAGCGAACACGGGTGTCGTGCTGATTCTTCACGTGTTACCGGCAGCTGAGGGGAGGAAAACCACATGAACCTCAGCAGGATGATGAAAGGACATTTGAAAGCGTATTTGATTCGTGTCTGACTTTTCTGACCTGTAGTGTTTCTCAGGTAGGAGAGAGTGACTCAAATAATATTTATATCTGAGAGTGTCAAATCCCATTTAAAGTGTGAAATCCCATTTCTCAGGCGGGAAGGGAGTTTTCTGTGTTATTTTTAAACGTTTCATGAAAGATTCGTATCTGGGCACGGACGCCACTCAGACATGTCTGACTGTAGGGGAAAAGCTTTTAGACTTTCATATCACAGTGGAAAAGCCTCATATAAGACCTGTGTTTAATACGTACAACACTTCATCCTTATGAGAATTTAACAGCATTACAGGGCTTAATGGCATTTTTGGATTGTTTTCTTTGTTATTATTTTTCCTTATAGGCAGTATTGATTATAATAAGAGGGGCGAGTTGTTTTGCAGGTGCTCTGAAATTACCAAGCAGACTGGACCAGATTTATTTTTTTCATTACACAAGGGCACAATTTAAAGACTCTGTTTTCTTTTCTGTTTTTTTTTTTTTTTTTTTTTTTTTTTACCTGGGGAAGTTTTGTTAAGCTACAAGCTACTCATAACTTAAAGTTAGCATGAAATTGAAGTTGCAATAGAATTTTCTTCCCTATTGTGACGTATATACAGTACAAGTGAAATTGCAAGAAAAAATATTGGGCGGGACTTGTTTTTGTCCATGGGGAATTGATTGGATGGTTGTGGTTTGCTTTTGTTCGATCTCGTGTGAGTGACAGGTTGTCCCGCCCTCATGCCAGTAAACATGTCATCATGGCTCTGCTACAGGGAGGGGAATTTATTTTGATTTAAGATTATGAGGGCACATGAATTAAAAAAAAAAGAAGATATGTATGGATAAATCATTTGTGCCCCTATTATGGATTTTTGAAAATGACCTTTCATGTAGTGTGTTACACAGCTCTAAGTGAATAAAAACATCCTGCAATGTTTTAAATCTGAAAGTGCACCGTAAGTTATTGTCTTTCAAAAGTAAGAGTCGACTGTGAGTTTTTTCAACCGAGTCATAAGCCGTTTCGTTGTGACGTCAAGACGAAACATTAGCATATTGCCCGCCCAGTGAAAACTTAAACCTCATCAAACCTGCAGCTGATTCCTGTGGAAACTGGATAGCGTCATGTCGAGAAGACGCTGTGCTCCATAATGTGAAGGTAAAGCCAGTTGTTTTTCACTGCCCAAGGACGAGCATGTGAAGAATCAGTGGTTAAAGTTAAGCTTTACCACAATACCACAGCAGTATAATCCTGAACTTTTGCTGTGTTCCCTTTATTTCACTGACGACTGCTTCTCAAATCTCGGAGTTCAATGCAGGATTCGCAAATCACTTGCTCTTGAAAGATGGTGTTCAAAATACTTAGTTTTGAGTTTTATATTGTGTTGGTCTCCTGCTAACTGGTTAACTCACATTATCACTGTCTTACTGAAATACTTCTGCTAATCAGCTGTGGGCCACTATTACCTAAAACTGTGTCTATTAATACAGATTGTCTGTCGTTCTCACTACTTTGAGGAAAGATTAAGCATGGAGCAAGATTTGTTTTACCACCGTTTATGTTACATCAGTCATTCACGCTAGAGCTCGGCCAATGTATGCACTGTTATTGATACAGTTTCCACATGTTCACCGCAATAAATTCGAAAAACACTGTAAATAAATAAGCACAAATAATCGGTTTGTTGATGGACATGCACTTGTTGATGCTGATGGTGAGGAATTACATTTAAAACATCTCATGTACTTCAAACTGAGTAGTGTATCACTGAGAAACGTCCTGCTAGAGATTGCCTTGCGATGGAGGTTCGGGTTGAATATCTAGTTCTTCCAGTGTTTCATCATCGGACTCGCACTTGCATTGATATGGTAAAATCGACGTCATTGTTCATTACTGTGTTTATTTTAGTCATCTGACGAGTCGTTTGTGAATCGTTGAAAATATGGTGATGTGCAAATGTATATTATGAGAAAATGACCTTTGATGCATGTAAACCAGTTGTAGGAGACTCCAAAACAGCATTAGGAAACTTTAAAGTCCGCGTGAACCGGAAGTTGCAAACGACTTTTCTCCAGTGTTGTGGCGTATTTCCCAGTGAAAAGGAATATTGAACAGAGGGCAGGGTTTCACTTAGCGCTCCTCCTCTCCATCTCTCACTCATAGCAGACTAACGGTTTGAGGGGAGTGGTTAAGCGTTTCCCAACCAAAGCCGTCAAACCTACGTCATCAGAGAAGGAACGCCATTCCAGACCGGAAGTAACTTTTCAGACTTTGATTAAAGATTACGACGGCAAACAATTATTTTCTGTGTATTAACTTGCACGGATAAATTTTTCACCACAAGACTAGTAATATGCGCTAACAAAGTAAATAGGGTCAATTTTGATTTCAGTTGGACTTTAAAATAGCATAATAAGGGCACTTTAAAATAAATACGGCAATATTCCATAAAAAAACAAGAATTGTCAATTTAGTTTTCATGGTGATTTTAACTACAGTCAAGCTACCCTACTGATGAAAATAACTAATTAAAGCGGTTTTAAATTGCAATATATTTTTAATACACTGATAAACTGAGTATACAGTACTGTATTACTAAAACTATAGAAATATCAAAGTTTTGACAAAGTTCTGCAACTTGTTACTGGAGAGTTATTGAGCTACTGTCATACTGCTCAAAAATAGTTAAAATCAATGTCAATTGCTGCTTGCAAGCCATTTTATTTCTGTAATATGACTTATTTCCAGGTGAAAATAGTGATTTTATCCATTAGGAATTGCTTGTATTGTAAAAAGATTGTTACATACTACAATGGAGCCTAATACAATACCTAAATAGCTATTTAGCTGTTAGTTGACATTCAAAATCCCACGCAGCCTATAGTGACATAATTTCATTCAGACTAGAGCATGTTATTACATTTTTATGAGATATTACAAAGAAAAACATTTTGCACTGATGAATTGTTCATAAATATGAGAGTTAATAATTGTGTAGGCTCAATGCAGAATTTCAATTATTCTCTAGAACGTTCTTCTTTCGTTCACCCTCCATCGTACCAGACTTGTATCTGGCATCACTGTGTCTGTGCATCACTGGTTTTTGGTGTTGTTATGGGCCTGGAATTATTCATTTAAGAGGACAAAAACATTGACTTGCAAGTGTAACTGTTGAGATTGTTCATCCAGTCGCTCAGTCACAGGCGCTGAGCAATATCAAGAACCGGCGCACTGAATTCATCATGTTTCAATTGGTAGTCAGGAGGCTCCCTGTCATAGAGATTTGTTAAAAGCGGTTTCTGCAAGAATGAACGGATGCTTCAGAAAATCAGAGCGTGAGCCCAGAATACACGTCCCATAAGCCAGCTGCTATCTGTATACAATCTCTGTTATCATTCAACACCTCAGTTTTTTATTATTTTAAAGAGGGTACTGTTTGTTCTGAGCAGGAAAAATCAGGCAGTGCCGTTCCTTCACATTTATTAGGACGTGATGGATCTTTTCCCTTGTTCCTTGAGGAAACTTTTGCTCGTAGTTTGATTTAAAGAGTTCCACACAAGCCAGTTTATCAGTCCTGGTGCCCTGATTGATGTAAAAGATGTAAAGCAGTGATTCTGGTGGGTTGCAAGTCTCTTTAGGGTTGCAAACAGCTGATTTGTTAGAGTTTGAGTCATTGCACAAAAGTGTTGCTTGCATTTTTAAGATGTATATTTAGATAAAAACAGATATTTATAACAGTTTGTGTCCGTTATGTCTCCCACATCACATTTTCCTCCCAAACAAAATGATTTAAAAATGTTTTGCAAACCAGTTTGAACGAATCATTCAAAAGAACCAGTTTTAAAACAGTGATTCTCTATTGTTTGGTTAGCCTAGAAGGCTGTTAAAGTTATAATGGGGTTCATGTTAAAAATTGAATGTGTCATTCCACCTGATGAAACACAATAAGAGCCTTTAGATATGTCAAATACAACCATCAATTAAAAAGCAGAAAGCAGAAAGCTTTGTTTGAATTTTATCAACTAAAATCAGCCAGTTGAAAAGCCAATTTAATGACTCAAAAGTGTCTTTTCTTATGCCTTGTAAGCATATGTTTGCCAGAAATTATGGAGTTTTGGTGTTTGGTTATTGGTATCTCTGCTCACTGTCTGTATTGAAACTTTAATTACATTAGAAGTGCAACTTTACTATTTTTTAGGGGTTTCTGTTTGTGTTGTTAGAGGTGCTGCTTTCATGCGTTCCACCCATGTGTCGAATTTTTATAAAAGAAATGGTCACAAGCCAAATGAGAAAGTTATACTTAATGAAAATGCAACAGTTATGATTATAGTGTGAAATGGTGTTAAGTGAATTGTCTGTTAAGCTGATAACCTGTCAGTCATTGGGAACATGAGAATAGAATTAATTCTGCTTAGAAAAGGCCTCTGAATAGGAAGCAGTTTAATGCAGGAGCTTTATGAGGCCATAGAATAAAATGTCTGATTTAAGCTTTTGTCTCCTTTCATTTCAGTAATTCATCCATAAAATGTAATGGAAACCTTAGAAGTTTTATGCCCGCTTTATTGGCAGCCACTTAAAGATGTCAGTTTTTTTTTTTAAAACCGGCAGGTCTAGGAAAATAGAAGCTCGAGCCAATTAGACTAACTCACTGATTCATCAGATAAGGGTTGAAACTCTGTCACAATTTTATGTGCTAAATTTAGCAGCATTTCCACTTTAAAATTATTCTGTGAACATAATGTTCTTAACATAAATGTACCATTTCATTTGATTTTCTCTTTATTTATTTTATGACATAACACAATCCAGATATATATGGATAGGTTTACATGCATTCATGGACAAAAACAATTACATTTCTCATAATATATATTGCAGCATTACCTCTTTTCTCACATGTCTCTGAAACTGTTCAATAAAGGATTTGGTCTCTCTAAACCCCTCCTTTCCGAGAGCCTACTCTGCTGATTGGTCAGATGGCTCAGTCTGTTGTGATTGGTTGATTTTGCTCTGATTGGTCAGATGGCCCAGTCTGTTGTGATTGGTTTACTGTGCTCTG
Organism: Scardinius erythrophthalmus; assembly: GCF_964197995.2. NCBI lineage: Eukaryota > Metazoa > Chordata > Actinopteri > Cypriniformes > Leuciscidae > Scardinius > Scardinius erythrophthalmus. Next base: position 27,610,961 of record NC_138242.1, on the reverse strand, counting down.
ATTGGTCAGATGGTCTAGTCTGTTGTGTTTGGTTTACTGTGCTCTGATTGGTCAGATGGTCCAGTCTGTTGTGATTGGTTGACTCTGCTGTGATTGGTTGACTCTGCTCTGATTGGTCAGATGGCCCAGTCTGTTGTGATTGGTTGACTCTGCTGTGATTGGTTGACTCTGCTCTGATTGGTCAGATGGCCCAGTCTGTTGTGATTGGTTTACTGTGCTCTGATTGGTCAGATGGCCCAGTCTGTTGTAAAAGGTTTACTCTGCTCTGATTGGTCAGATGGCCCAGTCTGTTGTGATTGGTTGACTCTGCTGTGATTGGTTGACTCTGCTCTGATTGGTCAGATGGCCCAGTCTGTTGTGATTGGTTGACTCTGCTGTGATTGGTTGACTCTGCTCTGATTGGTCAGATGGCCCAGTCTGTTGTGATTGGTTTACTGTGCTCTGATTGGTCAGATGGTCCAGTTTGTTGTGATTGGTTTACTGTGCTCTGATTGGTCAGATGGCCCAGTCTGTTGTAAAAGGTTTACTCTACTCTGATTGGTCAGATGGCCCAGTCTGTTGTGATTGGTCAACCGCTTATCGGAAACGAAATTCCCATTAGCATTTCTGATTTTCAGCTCCGGATCTCCCTCAGTACTTGATACACAGTGATACGAACAGTAATGCTGGCGTCGTTTTACAGTTTCAATTCAAGCTTGAGTCCACATCCTTTGGAAGTGCAACAAAGTGGATTTGCTTTCGCCTCGCAGAAAACAGCATCTTTTTGACATGACCCAAACTCTTCCAGGCCACAGCTACAACTACAGTGATTGAAGGTGGTTCAAAGAGGGCGGGTTTTTGTTCGCAGACAGCCAATGAAGACCATATAGGCTGAAATTATGCAAATTTGTTACAAACCTGCATTGGTTCATACAGGAAGTAAGACTGAAATTACTGACGACTCATTTCAGGCAGTTCAGAATCAGTTCTTTTAGGAGACAATAACTCCATTTATCGTGCACAATGATCTTTTGTACTTTGCAGCTATATTATACACTACATGAAAGGTAATATCCGAAAAAGAATAATCACTCTTAACACACTCACGCATTCACGCGCACATTCTCCTGCAGGGAAGAATGCCACTCTTTGAATCAGCTTTGGGAATGAACTAAAGACACTGGACGCTGGTCTTCATCCTAGCGCGCAGACAAGCACACACTGTGCCCAAATCTTTCCAGATGGAGGGATTTCTGGTAGGATGAAAATAATTAGAAAGTGGGGGGAAATAAGCTGATCTTGTTGGCTCTGGGATTTGGCTTTTGACAACAGGGTGTAATTGTTCAAGGTGCGGAGCTTTGGCTCCTGATGTGTGGTGGACAGGTGTGGGAGAGATAAGGCACTCGTCTCGTGGCGTGATGAGGGCGCCGGCAAGAAATAAATCCAGCTCATTGCTCACCGGAGGATGAATTTAGGGGCGGAGGACAGGTCTTAAAGTCAGTGGCAGCAGGGTGAAGCCAGCGCCATATCAGAGCTGCAAAGACACAGAAATTGGGGACCAAAAGAAGGTCAGGCTGATATTTGATGGTTTCTTGAATTCATCCACTGTAAATGTGTCACACAGTAAATAGAAGAAAAATCTGCTTATATAGTGTCATCAGCAGAGCAGCTGGAGTGAAAGTAAAGAAATAAGATTTTCAGGCACACAAGAAGGCAGATTGACTTTACATTTCTAAATTTATAGTTTCATTCTGCTGACTGGATATTTTTGTCCAAACCAGAACATAATTGACAATGAGTTATGAAATCAATACTTGTTGCTGTTTGTTTGCATTTTGGATTACATATGCTTTTAACTGTTAAATCAAACATATTTCTCAAAAATGAACCCCGAGAGCTGTCTAAACAAACAGTTTTATATCAGGCAATGTTGCTGATCTGAAGAGTTTGAGCTCCCAGCATGCATTGCAGCATGAATAAATGATGTGGTTTCTGTAATAGGATTTTTTTTTTTTTTTCAGTTTTCAGACTTATGATGCTGTTGTTGTTTTTGTCGTCAGACTCGTCACTGATGGTTATTTGTTGTAGTGATATTTTAACTTGTTGAATTGAGGTTCGGCTGTTGAGGTCCATGCACATCTATAAAACTAATGCATATAATATTTTTGCTTTGTAAAATGTTCTCTTTTTTTGCACACATGCAGCTTGCAGAGTTCACGGCGAATTAACTCTTTAATGAATGATTTTTTTAAATTACATGCAAATTAAAAATCTTAATGTTCCTTTTTGCTTCAAAACAATTTGAGTATTTGAGGAACAAGAATACTTTAGTTATCCTGATGTGAATTATTAGCAGAATGAGATGTTTTGCATTTAGTAAACAATCAAATTCAAATTGATGAAACAAAGTATAGTTTTACGGAGGACCACAAGACAAAAAACTTGATGCATCGTGTTTCATGTGTAATAACATTAGTCCTTAGTCTTGGATTATATCTCTAATGTTGTCTGAGTACCCTGAACTTTTGGTTATATGAATTTGAACGTGTTATTGAGAGAATTTTATATTTATTTGCTGTTGTAGTTTTAGTGTTCTATTCCGGAAAGTCGTACTGTATCTGTAATCGTTATGTTGTGAAACATGATTTTGATGATGCTCCCAGTCTCAATGCAGAGACATGAGGAAAAGTCTGTCCATCTGTTTTGTAGTCAACAGGCACAAACAGTTGAAATGAGGCAATTTTGTACAAATGGAAGTGCTGTTAAAGTTGTATTCTCATCTTTAATAGAAAAGTAAAAAAGACGAGGAACACACAGCGGGTTGCACTCAAGTGTGAAATAATTCCCATTTTCAATGAAAAAAGATTGCCTTTAAAATAAAGTATATATATAAAATAAATATTTTATAACTTCATAAACTATAAGAGGGTTCTTAAACATATTTGTTTAATGAAGTGGGATCATATCACAATAGCAAATGAAGAATTAATTAACTTTAGTGTGGTACTGCAGTAGATTTCTCATTTCATCAAAAAGTTGCCTTTTTCCCCACATATATGGTTTATTTTCAATTTTCATATCTCTTTTGTGAAACGTGAAAGTTTTAGCAGTCTCAATTGTAAAACAATGCAACCTGTGCTTATGTGTACGCATGCATATCTAGCATAAAGCACTTTTTTATTATAATTTTTTCCCCCTAAGGTTCATTTATTCATTTATCTAAACTTTCTATTGTTAGTTAAATATCAACTGCTTGATAGTGTGTTCTTCTGCTAGTATTTAGGATTACATTTCAGATGGTCAGAGGTGGGGCTGACAGTCTCCTTTCTGTTTTTCTTCACGACACATTCATAATCATTACTTTTGCCATTACTTGTGCTTATTATTATGGTTTAGTATTTCTCTGTAATGTAGAACATTGTTAGCAATGTTACTAAGCAATGAAACTCAAACCATTTTCCGAAGCCAACATCCTCCCCCCAATATATATTTAAGTCATTAAATTAATATCATAAGCGTGTGACTAGTCGACTAATGGCTTAAATGAACTACTACTAGTCGACTAGATTAATCTTTGTACCAGTCATGCTGAGTTTCAGACTTATAAATAACAATATGGAATCATTTTTGTTGCAGCCGTCTTGGAAATGACATGTAATGGTGCTTCTCATTGAAGACGAAGTTTATTGATCTATACAGTTCGGATTTCTGACCTCAAGCCCGTTTCTTTGGTCAATTTTAAGTGTGAGGTGGGAGAAGTTCTGAGCTGGATCATCCATCCAACTTCCTCATTTACTTCCTAGTGGGCTAAGCTGGCCTTTAAGCGTCATTGATGTGTAAACATTGATGTGATGTTCGCCGTCAGAAAGTTCACAATGAGTTGTTTTTGCAGTTTAGTTTCAATAATGGTCTTCTTGGAGTGTGGAGGAAGTTTTCAACACAGTTTTAGAATTCAAAGGTTTCTGCCAATGGCAAGATCTTTATGAGAAATAAAATTCATCCTCAAAAGGATATCGCCTTTCATTTAGTACATTTAATTTAGGGCATTTTATGACATTCAAATCACTTGAGTCTTGACTTTACCCCTAGAAGTCATATTCTTTTCTCTCCCAAGACTATTGTTTTAAATAAAGGCTTTGGGAGTGTGACGTGCTTTGATATCCTGTTATAGGCTGAATAGGAGCTTTTTCTTGTATTCAACCTGTGATGCATTCTCATTATAAAATACAATTTGACTTTGGTGTGCAAAACAGCTTTCAAAACCCTCACAGAAATGTCATTTAGTCACACCACACTGACAATATAGAACATTTCTGTCATAAAATCTTCTAATTATCTGCTTTTGTCAGCAGGGGTGCAGAAACTATTAGAAAATGTGTGTGGGGGGCAAAATCATGTTTTTCCAACCGCCTTCAAAGTAATGAACGTCCTGAAAAAATATCATTTTACTTGAAAAATAAATGCAGTCTTGCGTTTGTTCAGGCGGAATGCGAGTTGATCACAAATGTAGCCGTGATCCAAAGTCCCTCAAGCCATGTGATCTTTATTCTAAGCCTGTTTTGATGTTCTGTCCATAATCAGCGGATGGCCTGCAGGAAATCTGAGTGTCGGTGTGGGTAGTTCATCAGCCTGCTTGATGTCTGTTGTTTGTCTCCGGTTGTTTGTCTGGGAGTGAAGCTATTAGACAATGACTGCACATTTTATGAGCTCATTTCTGCCCATACTAAACACACATTCAGTTCCCAGGATGCTCGGCTGAGGAAGGTGGGGGAGTCTGCTGCCAGCGAGCACTGAAACAGGATTGTAGATTGCAGTGAATGATAATTCGCATTATGTGAGTTTAGGATTTTTTTTATTTTACAGTGGTCTTTAACAGTGACAAATAAAAAATAAATAAAAATATATGTGGTTGTGTGTCACTAAAATGTGTTAAAGACATTATATTTGCTAGGTTTATAAACTGGATGATTTGTGAAGATTATCAGCATTGGCTGATAAAACTGTGCACACTTTGCTAGATTAGATGTCCATTGCGTCCATTCTACGGTCATTTTAGATGGATAATTCACATTTTCTGCTTTCAATTATTTTTGTAAAATTTATATATATATATATATATATATATATAATGTATGTACTGTATATATATATACATACACACATAAATATATATATAGTAATACAGTAAAACTAATATTTTTTATTGAGGGCGTAGGTTTATAACATATAGCATAATATTACAACATATAGCATAACATATAGCATTAAATATAACATAGCATAACCTAACATAATATAGTTAGTTAAAAAGGGCACACTTTATCATTCAACTGAACTGTGCTTATAGGCTATGTTTCAAACGTTTACCTTACTCCATTCATGCACTAAATGCAGGTCCTTGAAAAAGCACGTTCAGTTTTCTAACGTTTTTACTTTGACTTCTTGGGTAATGTCAATGGTATGACCCATTTTAGATGCATATATATCTAGCGTCCCTACTGAATTCGACGCCCTTACATGCATTGATGAATCATTCACAATAAGACCTGGAATGTGTGTTTAGAATGTAAACTGGTTCAATTTTGGTTTAATGTTAATCGTATGCTAGAGAGAAAATGAGTCTCTAAATACAGGTTGTGTGTACCAGAGGGCTACATCTGAATGTCATCTTCAGATCAGTCACAACAATGTTCATCATCAACCCCACCTGGGACCAATGGGTCTTATCATCACCATGGAGATAGATGGATGTGTGGGTGGTGTGATCAGTTTAGTCCTGAACAGCTGAAGACACAAACAGGTGGTTTTTTTAACATCCTGCATTTCTGGAGGAACTGTGCCTGACACTGCACTTACAGCCTGTTCCAGCTCTAAATGATGCCTGAAATCTCACAGAAATAGAATCACACATAATTAGATCTTCTAGGAACGCTAAAAATATGGATCTTGTGGTTTGGAAGCCTGCCTCCTTCAGAAAACCACATCAAAACCACACCTTCTTGTTTACAATCACAAACATGCTTTCCAGGATCATTTTGTACAAGGAGATGCGCTTGTTGTCTGCCCAAAGAAGGTTTTATTCAGTTTTAAACCATTGGTGAAAGCACCGGTAAGTAATATATCGAGTAAGATCTCTATAATTACTCGGTTGTTTGTTCCTAGACAGCAATGAGATTAAATGGAGAGCAAAAAGTGTTTATTATTAATATCAGAGTTTTGGGATTTTCTCCAGTTATCTCATGTTTCAGATGAGATCTTAACAATATCTCAAACTAAAAGTTTTCAATCAAAAATCAGGTTTCAGTGTGAACTCATTTTTTCATCAAATTACTCATCAAATTCTCATCCAAGACCAAACTATTTGACATACCCATCATTCAGTTTATGGTAACGCTTTACAATAAGGTTCATGAGTTAACATTAGTTAACTACCTTAGTTAACGTGAACTAAGAATGAACAATACTTCTTCAACATTTATTAATATAATAATCTTATTTAATATTCATTTCAACATTTACTAATACGTTAATAAAATTAAAGGTTGTATTTGTTAACATTAGTTAATACACTGTGAACTAACATGAACAAACAATGAACAGCTGTATTTGTATTAACTAATACAAGTTTAGGTATTGGGTAGCATTAAGGGATGTAGAATATGGTCATGCAGAATAAGGCATCAGTGTGGGCTTTATTAGTTCTAATCATCATAATATGCATGCTAATAAACAACTTAATAGTGAGAATTGGACCCTAAACTAAAGTGTTACCACAAATTAAAACAAATGAATCAATTTAATTGGCAAATATTACACCTACTTGTATATTTTCATGCTTTTTTGGTCTTTTTTTGTAGCTTGACGGCTCTTGGTCCCCATTCACTTGTATGAAAGAGAGCAGGACAGACATTCTGCTAAACGTCTCCTCTGTTTTGAAAGAAAGTCACACCGGTTTGAAACGACATGAAGGTGAGTAAATTATGACAGATGATATCAATTTTTTGGGAGAACTGTCCCTTTAAATTAGATATAGTCCAGTAGAATGAATGTTTATTCAGTGAATTTTATAGTTAAATTTAGTGTGTGGATAAATCTCTTCTTTTATTGTTTGATATTCAGTCTTTCTCAGACTGCATGACAAAGACCCAGTCCTAATCAAATTTGGGATCTTCTCCAAATGACTGAAGTGACCCATGAGTCTAATTTTGGAAATCCTGACATTATCAGGCAGACTGAATCCATCAGTGCTCATGGGTAATATGTAGTTGGTGAAATGAGTGTCACCTATAACGCCTCGCCAGGTCTTCGTTCAAGTGAATTTCCATTTCACCTCTTGTAGATGATAATAAGTACCAGTACGAATGGAGATATGCATTTTCTGCTCATCGGCCAAGCTGAGGGCGGCTGCTCCATCGGGAAATAACCCAACGTCGCTCCCAGTGGTAGTAGAGTTTTCAATTTCCCCAGCTTATAGAGATGTATTGGCCAATGAGTGCTCCTTCGTTCCCCTGTTGAGCCTCTGCCAGACTCTAATGTGGACTCTCCTTCAAACTGTCACGCTTATACCTGCGTGATAGCAGTGAAACTAATGATTGTATTAGCATAAGTGCTGGTGTAGGAGGTCAGCAGTTACCATGTAAAGACATCGCATGCATGCGGCTCAATGAAGAGAACGCTATGCTAATGTAGACAAATATGTGCCCGGCGCTTGTCAGGATCCCGTTTATCACAATATGTGCCATTATGTATCACTGAGAGAAACATTCCATATGCTTTCTCTGTTTGGTGCCCAGCTTGCAAAAAAAGTTAATTTTAGACTTTGCTACACACGATAAATCTTTGTTATTGTAGCTGAAATGTGAGGCATCAGACTCAAATTGGATTTGTGGGGAAATGGAGGGTTTGATGAAACCATGATAATTCCCGCATTGATCGTCTCACTGTCAGTTATAATCCAATTAAAACAGATCGTCTGGATCTAACCTGGTCTCGCTGCCGCAGCGAGTGTGTCCGCAATCCTCCTCCTCGGTCGTCCTTTCTCTGTAATTAAGGATTAAAGGAAAACTCTAATGAAGGAAAAAGGCTCAGAAGTAGCCTGCTGGACACACAACCGCTCCGTATGTACAGAGCTCATTTCGAGTTCAGAACAGGAAAAATATGACACACAGAGCATATTCTACCTCAAGTGAAATTGGTCCTTGTTTTGTTGAAGAGTTGGAGAGCACAGAGATGCGTATCCCATTTGGGAAGTTGACAGACACATTTCTTAATGTGTACTTCAGATGCGCATTGTACTCTAAACACACCGCTGGGATAGTGTTGCGTGATATACTAGCACTAGAAATGTATTGTGAGACCCTGCTGTTAAAAAACGGTACGATTCCTAATTTTAGTAGAACCGATACTTCAAGAATGACAGCGTTTTAATGAGAGCCGTATTTCCTGTTGCTTCTGGTTCCACTACCCTGCGTTTTGTACTCTCATTTTAGCTAGCGTGTTTCTGCGTAGCACAGCACTGCTTTAAGATATTATTGACACATTTGAGCTACAGTATAAAGAAACATGCATGAATGAGAAATTGGGAAATGCTTGATGTTAAAAAGAGTTAACCGCAATAAGCCGCAAAATATAACTCAAAGTGATCCCACTTTATTTTTAGGTGTCTTTAACTACTATTTAAATTAATCATTTGATACAATGCACTTATTGTGTGCATACATGTTTTTATATTATACTTGCATGTAATACCTGCATATAAATATGGGGACATATAGGGAAGTTTTTTTTTTTTTTTTTTTCGTCACCTTACTGAATTTTTCGTCAACGATACCAGGGACACCGAAGCACCGGGGAACATGAAATTTGGTGGGCATGTAGCCCCACTAGACTTCTAAGGAAAAATTTAGTTTGGTCCCCGGGGGCCACTCCCCCCCCCGCGCTGGGCCCCCCCAAACCCCCAAAAATGCAGTTTTTCCTAAATAACTACCTGAACCGTGGCACCGAGGATGAAGAAATTTTTATGGTATGTTGGTCTACTAGACTTTTACGGAAAAATTTCATTTGGTCCCCGGGGGCCACTTCCCCCCCCGCGCTGGGGCCCCCGTAAATTTTTCGTCAACGATACCAGGGACACCGAAGCACCGGGGAACATGAAATTTGGTGGGCATGTAGCCCCACTAGACTTCTAAGGAAAAATTTTGTTTGGTCCCCGGGGGCCACTCCCCCCCCCCCCCCGCGCTGGGCCCCCCCAAACCCAAAACAATGCAGTTTTTCCTAAATAACTACCTGAACCGTGGCACCGAGGATGAAGAAATTTTTATGGTATGTTGGTCTACTAGACTTTTAGGGAAAAATTTCGTTTGGTCCCCGGGGGCCACTTCCCCCCCCCGCGCTGGGGCCCCCGTAAATTTTTCGTCAACGATACCAGGGACACCGAAGCACCGGGGAACATGAAATTTGGTGGGCATGTAGCCCCACTAGACTTCTAAGGAAAAATTTCGTTTGGTCCCCGGGGGCCACTCCCCCCCCCGCGCTGGGCCCCCCCAAACCCAAAAAAATGCAGTTTTTCCTAAATAACTACCTGAACCGTGGCACCGAGGATGAAGAAATTTTTATGGTATGTTGGTCTACTAGACTTTTAGGGAAAAATTTCGTTTGGTCCCCGGGGGCCACTTCCCCCCCCGCGCTGGGGCCCCCGTAAATTTTTCGTCAACGATACCAGGGACACCGAAACACCGGGGAACATGAAATTTGGTGGGCATGTAGCCCCACTAGACTTCTAAGGAAAAATTTTGTTTGGTCCCCGGGGGCCACTCCCCCCCCCGCGCTGGGCCCCCCCAAACCCAAAAAAAATGCAGTTTTTCCTAAATAACTACCTGAACCGTGGCACCGAGGATGAAGAAATTTTTATGGTATGTTGGTCTACTAGACTTTTAGGGAAAAATTTCGTTTGGTCCCCGGGGGCCACTTCCCCCCCCGCGCTGGGGCCCCCGTAAATTTTTCGTCAACGATACCAGGGACACCGAAGCACCGGGGAACATGAAATTTGGTGGGCATGTAGCCCCACTAGACTTCTAAGGAAAAATTTCGTTTGGTCCCCGGGGGCCACTCCCCCCCCCGCGCTGGGCCCCCCCAAACCCAAAAAAAATGCAGTTTTTCCTAAATAACTACCTGAACCGTGGCACCGAGGATGAAGAAATTTTTATGGTATGTTGGTCTACTAGACTTTTAGGGAAAAATTTCGTTTGGTACCCGGGGGCCACTTCCCCCCCCGCGCTGGGGCCCCCGTAAATTTTTCGTCAACGATACCAGGGACACCGAAGCACCGGGGAACATGAAATTTGGTGGGCATGTAGCCCCACTAGACTTCTAAGGAAAAATTTCGTTTGGTCCCCGGGGGCCACTCCCCCCCCCCCCCGCGCTGGGCCCCCCCAAACCCAAAAAAATGCAGTTTTTCCTAAATAACTACCTGAACCGTGGCACCGAGGATGAAGAAATTTTTATGGTATGTTGGTCTACTAGACTTTTAGGGAAAAATTTCGTTTGGTCCCCGGGGGCCACTTCCCCCCCCCCCCGCGCTGGGGCCCCCGTAAATTTTTCGTCAACGATACCAGGGACACCGAAGCACCGGGGAACATGAAATTTGGTGGGCATGTAGCCCCACTAGACTTCTAAGGAAAAATTTCGTTTGGTCCCCGGGGGCCACTCCCCCCCCCGCGCTGGGCCCCCCCAAACCCCAAAAAATGCAGTTTTTCCTAAATAACTACCTGAACCGTGGCACCGAGGATGAAGAAATTTTTATGGTATGTTGGTCTACTAGACTTTTACGGAAAAATTTCGTTTGGTCCCCGGGGGCCACTTCCCCCCCCGCGCTGGGGCCCCCGTAAATTTTTCGTCAACGATACCAGGGACACCGAAGCACCGGGGAACATGAAATTTGGTGGGCATTTAGCCCCACTAGACTTCTAAGGAAAAATTTCGTTTGGTCCCCGGGGGCCACTCCCCCCCCGGGCTGGGCCCCCCAAACCCAGAAAAATGCAGTTTTTCCTAAATAACTACCTGAACCGTGGCACCGAGGATGAAGAAATTTTTATGGTATGTTGGTCTACTAGACTTTTAGGGAAAAATTTCGTTTGGTCCCCGGGGGCCACTTCCCCCCCCCCCCCCGCGCTGGGGCCCCCGTAAATTTTTTGTCAACGATACCAGGGACACTGAAGCACCGGGGAACATGAAATTTGGTGGGCATGTAGCCCCACTAGACTTCTAAGGAAAAATTTCGTTTGGTCCCCGGGGGCCACTCCCCCCCCGGGCTGGGTCCCCCAAACCCAGAAAAATGCAGTTTTTCCTAAATAACTACCTGAACCGTGGCACCGAGGATGAAGAAATTTTTATGGTATGTTGGTCTACTAGACTTTTAGGGAAAAATTTCGTTTGGTCCCCGGGGGCCACTCCCCCCCCCCCCGCGCTGGGGCCCCCGTAAATTTTTTGTCAACGATACCAGGGACACTGAAGCACCGGGGAACATGAAATTTGGTGGGCATGTAGCCCCACTAGACTTGTAAGGAAAAATTTCGTTTGGTCCCCGGGGGCCACTCCCCCCCCGCGCTGGGCCCCCCCAAACCCAAAAAAATGCAGTTTTTCCTAAATAACTACCTGAACCGTGGCACCGAGGATGAAGAAATTTTTATGGTATGTTGGTCTACTAGACTTTTACGGAAAAATTTCGTTTGGTCCCCGGGGGCCACTTCCCCCCCTGAGCTGGGGCCCCCGTAAATTTTTCGTCAACGATACCAGGGACACCGAAGCACCGGGGAACATGAAATTTGGTGGGCATGTAGCCCCACTAGACTTCTACGGAAAAATTTCGTTTGGTCCCCGGGGGCCACTCCCCCCCCGCGCTGGGCCCCCCCAAACCCAAAAAAATGCAGTTTTTCCTAAATAACTACCTGAACCGTGGCAACGAGGATGAAGAAATTTTTATGGTATGTTGCTCATAAGGGCCCACATCAACCTAGCCCATAATCACTCATTTGTGATTTGCGCCCCTCCCATAAAAAATGAAAATGCAATATTATTCTGCTTTAATCGCCCCTATCTTCAGTGGAGATGTTCAGAACTGCACCATATTTCATGTGTATGATTAACTTGACATCCTCTGGGGGTATCCTCTGCTAAGTTTTGTAGAATTTCATCCATGGGGGGGTATAAAATAAATTCATTTATGTGCACATTTAGTGACTGTACACTCATCGACCTGTAGATGGTGCTGTTGAGCGAAGGGTTGCTGGTTTAGGATGATACTGTCACACACACACATGCAGGAATACAAAGAAACGCAAGCATGCACACACACTGACATCCACACGCACAGACACACACCCATACACACACATACAAATCCACATGCACAGACACACACACACACAAACACACACGTGCACACATGTACGCACACATACATACACGCACAGACACACACACACACACACACACACACACACACACACACACACACACACACAGACACACACATACACAAACACACACACACACACACACACACACACACACACACACACACACACACACACACACACACACACACACACAGACAGACATGCACATACTATTACTTTTTTTAGGTATATACATAAACACGCAATACAGCCAAATTACTCCACGTCATTTATTTTTGTGGAAAGCCAGTGCAGGCCTGAGCGGCGGTCATATTTTGTACCGCAATGCGGTACATCTAGTTACATCTACTGTATAATTACACTGTTGAGCTTTCTCTTGCACCTTAATCCACACATACCACCGAACCTGTCGCTAACCTTACCTGTATCCCACCTCAATAGCAGCAAAAATGTTTTGTAATACAGCATGTACACAATAAATGTACTTATTTTTTATGTAAGTACATAGTAGTTAAGGACACCTGTGAAATAACCCCTAAATGACAGGTTATTGAATGTGATTGATAACATAATTAATTATTCTACATGATGCTCATGCCCTCAAATAGACGTCAAATGAGTGTGATTAATTTTGTCAAGCCATCCCTTTTCACCATTGAAGTTTGAGACAGTTTAGAGCAGTAATAACTTTAATTTGGCTTGATCCTTTTATCAATGTTGCAAACATCTCTATCTATTCTTGTTTAAATAATAAATAAAACAAAGAATTCCCATGTTCTGTCATCTATTATTCAATCACTTTTCCTGTTGTTTAAGGTTTTTGCCATGGTGTCGGTTCATTCAGGTATTGTATAGAAGACATTATTTTTTTTAATTGTGACAGCTAGGATTTAAACGCAGGATTTTCTGTTTTCTACACATGCACTTAAAAAGTTGGCAACTTCAAAAGGTTTTCTGAACGCTCCCCATTGGTCAGCCAAACAGACAGTCCCGCCCCAAACTCGTGCCATTGGTTGCACAACTCAAAATGAGTTTATTTATTTAAAAAATGTTTGCATTTTGAGTTCTGCATTTATATTTTTCCCCCTTAGTTTTGCTCAGAATTTGTGCACGTGGGAAATGCAAGGTATTTTAACATTGACAAATTATGCACATGAACTTAAACCCATCTGCATATTTTAGTGCTCATGCCACTATATTGAATTAAAACTATATAGCTATGCATTATTTTGTGAACAGCATACTGTAAGTTATTTAAATAATGAATATGGGTAAATGAACATGCATACTGCTAATGGAATATGCATTTAAACACTTTACAGAAATTAATTACTTACCATGATGAGGGTTTTTATATTACACTATAAAGAATCATCATCGCAAATGAGCCAATAATGCAACTGTGTGTGTGTGTGTGTGTGCACGCAAGTGCACATCAGATGATGGGTATCAGGGCAGATTAAATGTCTTCATGCTTCGTTTACTTTCATTACCCTGACAGTAAAGTTCAACAAACCAGGGAACTTGAATGAGGCGGTGATCGCTGAAACCTTAGCCCATTGCTGGCTGATCAAAACTTTCATTTATTTCAGCCCACTCAATGCAGAGCTATGCCATTAGAAACACATTTCAATTTATTTAAAATCTATTAGAAAAAATCCTTGTGCCCTAATTACTCCATTTATCACAGTCAGACTTTCGGATATTTGGTAAAAAAAAAAAAATAACCTTTTTGTGAAAGTTAATTGTGTTCAGAGCAATACCATTTCTTTTTCCAGAAGAAAATATGAGAGGTGTTTGCCAATGACCACGATGCTAAGGTTTTTTAAGGTTGCTTAGGTGTTGCTATGTGGTCAGTAGGTATAGGTGTTGCAAATTCAAATAGTTCACCATCAAGTCTCCATGATTTTCCTTCAATGCAAGATCCTTTTGCTAGTTTGATCATCTACCAGTCAAAAACTTGGAAAATAATAATAATAGATAATAATCAACAAGCAAAAGTGATCAGCAACTTTTGATTTGCTAAAGGTGTATTTGGGGGGTGGAGGTGGGGGGGGGGGGGTGTGGTAATCAAGAATTGAGAATATGCATTAATCACTGCAAACCAAATTCCTCTAGCCGTCCAGGATTTAAGCAGTTTTCCCATGTTTGTCGCTTTACACAATTGAAGTTAATTGTCATTGGTGCTCTCGTGCCCTGCGATGGACTACAGGGAGACTTGCGCTACACAGTTTTCGTGTGTGGAGCCGCAGTCTAATTGCATTTGGACAAGAACAAAGCAACTTCCTTAACACACCCTCAAGCAGATGGAAGCAGGATAGAGCGTACAGTAATTAACAAATCTGATGGAGGACAGTTAGCGAATAGCGTTCATTATGCTGCAATTTTCTGTTCCTTTTAAATAAAAGCGCCCAATTCTCCCAAGCATTTGGATTTAATTGCAATTAATTAAATTCTCAGTGAATCCCGCACATTAGCAGGAAAATGATGTCAGTTCACAGTAATTCAGTGTTTTGTGTGTAATTCCACACAGAAGTTTTTTTTTTTCTAAAAGTCAGAAGTCAAATCGCACTCAATGCCCAACGAAAGTGCAATTCTTAGGCTCGTGTAGAATCTGTGCACTTTTTATTGTCTAGTGGGGAAACCTGCTGAAATTGGATGCATGGTCAAATTAGCTAAATATGCACAACTTGGTGTGAGAAATTATGTACAGTTCTTCACTGAGTGCACTTATGGTGCACAATCATATGGAAAACTTTTATGATGTTTTTATAAAGCATTTTTTTTTTTTTTTTTTAGGTTGACAGCCACTGCTCACTTTATGCTTCATCAATGAATGAAAGAGCAGCGTGGACATTCTTCAGAACGTCTCCTTTCGTGAATCACAGAAAAAAGAAAGCCGGTAACACTTTACTTAAAGCCTGTATGTATAATGGTATTCATAATGTATGGTATAATGCATTATATCTTTTCATAAGTAATTATAACCAAAGTTAAAATGCATTATAATATTCACAGATCCCTTGTTACATCTGAAATTGGTTGTTTGTTGTGGTCTAATGCATTATACTCTAAAAGTGTATTATAACTATGGTTACAATTATTAATGAGACCATACAATGCATTACAAGGCATAATTAATGCATTAAAGATACGTTTATAATGCATTATCCATAAAGGCTTTAAGTAAACTGTTACCAGATAGTCATAAAGGTTTGGAGCAATGTGAGGGTGAGTAAATAATGAGAGAAATTTAATGTAAAGTTTGAATCTGACTTCTGAAACTTTTTGAATCCTCAGCTGTGGCGTTATGGGATAGCAAAGTGTCGACGCTTTAAAGTATCAGCGGATGCAGATGGTCATCAAGGTATTGTTCACCTATTACTTTTATTTACGAATGTTTAGTATTTGTTCATTCTACTCATATGAAATGCTGATTTTTGCTTACTGTGTAGCAGGGAAGTATGCAAATTCATATTGGAGTTGCATTTAAATCCTCAAAACCTTTTTTTTACTTTGAGCTCAGTGTTAAAACACTGGCAGAACTACATATGACTAACCAGGCTTTTTCATGTGCTGCTTCTGATTCACATTTAGCTAAATTATGGAAAGTAAGATCCATATTCATTAGGAGCAAAAATGAAAGTGGGATAATGTGGCTCATTCGGACTGAACGCTTGGGGCATTTATTATGTACTGTTTGTACTCCTCTCAGCATGGCTTCTGCCTACAATAATGGACTTCTAACCTGCCCATAGGCAAATATTTGTATTCCACTATCAGTGTATGAAAATATGAAGTAAAAGTAAATCAAACTATTTTCAAAGTAAAATAAAAGCACTGTAGGGAGTCTCGAGTTCTGCGCTCTCATTCAAATCTCCAGTTTAACCACATTCGCTCCATTGCATCCTCCGCAGGGACGCTGAATGTGACGTCGGTCCAATGGCTTTTTGAAAACACGCCGGACCACCAGCATGCTGAATTCATTTACAACTACTTTAAAACCCGCGGCTCTTCAGTATCTTCAGAATAACACGAGTTGGGTTGAGTTGTTTTTCCTGAAGTCATCTGATTCTCAGCAGGGAAAGGAAGCGCACCGACTGTGGAAGGACGTGCCATATTTCCTTTCATACAAAAGCCATTGACTCGTGCATGAAGACAAGACATTAACAGTCGTTCAATATTATTCATGTTTACTTCAACATAAAGTCTTTATATGGGTAGCTGATACATGTAATATAATGCTCGTTTGTTTATATATATATATATATAGACTTAGCAGGATAAAAAACACAACTTTGTCATGACCTTCAGCTACCCATCGTCCATTGCTCCTTTCTTCTTTAGTCCTGATTCATTTGAAATCTTTATCAACTGCAAAGCTTGCAGCCTTCACACGCTCTATAAAGCCATCAACTCTCAAATCTCAGCTCAATCTGGCTTTAACGTCTACGTTCATTCACTGTGAAGAAGATGTCTCCGTGTCCCGGCTCGGCTAAACTGTGACATGGAGATCAGGATTAACAGGCAATTTATAACACGGAGCTCGCGAGATATGCGGTGCACTCATGCAGCTAATAGCAAATTATAACTGTTTAGACTAGAATTTAAATGACCTTTGATCTTTGCTTAAAGTCACCATGAAATCAAAATGGATAAAATCCATGTGTCCTCGTAATCTTTAGTAAAAAATAACTTCCCTTCCCTCTTGCAGCGACGTCTGTTCTCTGATGATGTGTTTACTGGCGTGAGGGCGGGGCAACCTGTCACTCACATGATCCACCAATAGCAAACCACAACCATCCAATCAATTCCCCACGGACAAAAACAAGTCCCATTTTTTTCTTGTTCGAGAATCCGTTTCATTCAGATTTACGTCACAATAGGGAAGAAAAGAAGATCGCAACTTCCTACTTTTGAGTCATGAAGAAGTGATTAGAAGAGTGATGTAAAAATGTATGTTCACAATGCAAAAGAAAATGTTGCCAATAAGTACTATAATGATCATTTACATAGAAATATTTAAGAGCCAGTCTGTTTATTTCAATTACATTCTTAAGAAGCGTGGGAAATATTAATGCAAGTTGCTGCTACACTCAAAAAATTTTTAAGCTTTTTTTCTAAGATTTACGCATTTCAATTAATAGTAAAATTCCATCAAATTGAACTGAATAATCCTTACATAATAATAATAATAAAAACTAAAGCTTAATAAAACATTTTGTATAATTCTTCATGGAACAAGGGAATAGGCCATTTAGTTCGTGATTTCATATTCACAAACATTTTTTTTAAATTTAAGTTTAAGATTTATATTCAAAATATTTTATTAAGCTCTAGTTTTTTTACTCATTTAAAATTCTTAATTCATAATAATTCTTGAAAAAATTAATAATTTTTTTTGGTGCAAAATGCTGCTAAAATGCATTGCATTTTTTTTTTGTGCTTTCTTTTTAGTCTTCGTAAAAAGAAAATAAGTCTTCATAACACAATCATCAGCCTCCTCAAAAGCTGCACAATTTGATGTATCATTCATGTCCGTATCACAAATGGTGCAGAAAGACGTAAATGCCAAAGTTGAATAAACTAAAGGTTTTGTTCAATCTGTTCATTTCTAAGCACGTACGATAGTGATGACTGCCTTAGAGAACACCACAGAGCGATTAACTGTGTGAAATATTCTGTTTTCTGCATTAAAAAGAGGAGAAACTGAAATTACAGAGATTGTATGCCATCTGAACCTGGTCCAAATGAAGAAAAGTAAAGCTATAAGGATCTTCAGAGACTTTAGCGGAGAGTCGCTTTGATGCCGTCAGTTCTGAGAACTGGAGTCTCAGCCGACCGTAGGAAAGTAGCGAAAATAACTAAAATAGTTGAGCAGAGATCCTTTTCAATTTGCAGCAACTTTGTTTTGCTAGTTGAAAATCTATGACACAGCTGGAGTTTGATCCACGGAATGATTTGATTTTCACCCATCGAAACTTTGAGATCAGATTGGCTTTCAACATTTGACTTGTCTTCTCCTTAAAAACATCAAGTCTGGAAATCAAGAACTTCTTTATTCATGAGCAGAAGATTGGATATGTGCAGGAAGGGAAGGAACCAATTTGTTTCAAGTGCTCTTACAACCCGTGGAGGTTATTAGATGTATCTGCTTCAGAGTTATATTTAGAGCTTCTGGATGCGTCCTCATCCTTTCAAAAGGCGGCATTGTTTCCTGGCGTCGCGTGGTGAGATTATAATATGATTTTGACAGCAGAGAAATAGTTTGACAGCTGGCTGAAAGGATGTGTCTTGTGTTCTCGACGCCTGTCAGATGGAAGGTAAACAAGCCACTATTAAAGAGGTCATGTTTATGCATGCTTGTTTCACGATATCCGCGTAGCCTGCCCGTGATGCCAATGCATCTAGACGTCAATATTCCTTTCTTTACCTTGCGGTTTGATGGATATTAGGTTTGATTTAAACAGTAGCATGCACTCGATACAAAATGTAACTTTGAATTACAGTCATTTTACCTCCAATTGCATTCTCACACACATCTTTCTTAAAACAGGATCTCCTGGTCGGACCCAGTCTCTTGGAAAGGACAAAGCAGGCGTACATCAGTTGCCCTAGACGGGTAAGATGAGTCAGTCGAGCCCCTAAAGCGTCAGCAGCTCTCCAGCCTGTTGTTTAACATTAATGACGTTTAAATTGCAAGTGTTTGAGCATCACAGTTGTGGATAGCAGCACATCCATCTATCTTTTCTATTTCCCTGTTGGGCGTCATTTTAATATGCAAATTAGTGAAGACTTTTTAAAGGTGAAGTGTTAAAAAATCTAATCAAATAATAAAAAATAATAAAAAATAATAAAAAATATTAAATAACAAAATATAAAATAAAATAATATTTTTACATGTTTTTGAAAGAAACCTATAATTTGTAAAAATATACAGTAAAAACAGAAATATTCTGAAATAGTATTACAATATAAAATAACTTTTCTGTTTTTATATATATATATATATATATATATATATAAAAAAGTTTTTAGTGTCACATGATCCTTCAGAAATCATTCTAATATGCTGATTTGAAACCATGATACAATTTTCAGGATTTTTTTTTTTTTTTTTTTGATGAATAGAAACATTCAAAACAATTAATATCTTTGTCACTTTTGATCAATTTAATGCATCCTTGCTGCATAAACATATTTCGTTTAGATGGTATTACTTTATACCATACTGTATGAGCTATTTAAATAGCCAAACATATGGGTTAAGATGTGATGGAAGAAAGCAATTATTTTTTTAATGATGTATTTCACCTTTTAAGCAGCAACACTACAGACTCTTTGAGTCTAACTTTAAGTTTGGAGTTTATCTTCTAAACTAAAACTTTAGGTATTTGTTCAGCATTTAAGTAGGTCTACAAATCATTAGATAAAAGTGTAATATCCAGCAAAAAACTACAGAACTGTTATAGAGATTAAATTCAAATTAAATGTGCGCTGACAACCAAGTCAAAATTAAGAAATGTAGTGCACTGCTTTGAACGGAGGATTGTCTGATTAGGAATAATTATTTGAACATCAAATGCCACCTTCAAAGAGACGTTATTTCTAAATGAGGGAAAAAAGAGGAGAAACTTTCGTATTTATCTGCCCTTTGAAGCTAACGATAAAGGTTTTTGCATTTAATCCCTCATTTTTATGTCTGTCTGCTCGTAGGTGCGGAATGAAAGAGAATGGATGATTTTGTGCTGCTACTCTTCAAATGGTGGGTCTTTCTTTTCCTGACAAAAAGTGAAACCAATTAAAATCAACTCATTCTGCTTTCGCCCATGTCCATGATATACTCAAACTTCAGCCAGTCAGGAATTCAATTATGTGCATGTTTGTTTCGTTGGCACAATTAAAAATGAGCATGTTCGCAGTGTGACTGCAAGATACAAAACATCATGAAGTTATTTGCGCTGTGATGTGGAGTTTTTCTTTTAAGTAACACACAAAAAAAGTCAAATTCCCAACGCCTACAAGAGATGCAACAGAATTCTTGATGTCTTCTGAGCTATGCAAACATCCTCCTGTGAATGCCAGCTAATGATGGAGAGCGGCAGTAAAGTGAGTGGATAAAACACTCTTGAATATGTGCAGTTACAGTTGATCTGCTATTTTGTTTTTATTGGCATTTCAGAGTTCAGTAGCAATAGATTTATATTATTCGGCACTCAAAAACTCAATGTGATTCATGGTTAAAAAGAAAATCTAGATGAGTTTGAACTTTTACCTGCTTCAGTTCACCTTTTTTTGCTAAGCTCCGCCCATTTTGGTTACTATTACTCTCACAAGCCGCGTTTCCATTACATATTTGCGCAAAACTTTTGCGATATTTTCTAAATGGCGATAAAAAACTATTTTGAAATTACGCCGTTTCCATTAACCGATGTTATGCGACTAAAACGTGTTTTTTTTCGCGCGATAAGTCATTCCAAAAATCACGCCGATGGATGTTGGTATAGGTTTATGTTGGCCTATATCCCTGTCAGCGCACTTGCCATTACTTTTAATGGAAGGAGTCGTAGGTGTGTTATCCAAGCATTAATGGCAAGGAAAGACCCTTATACTGTGAGCGGCACATATGAGGAGTTTCTCCCTCATTTCTGCTTCAAGTTCTTGATACATTGTGGCATTTCTTCGTTTAGAATCCAGTATTCCTATAATACTTTTGTCTTTTATGAGTTTAATAAAGAACTCTGTCTCATATTCTGTCCAAACATACCGCATCACCATTTACGTCAGGTGACCTGTAAATGCGCAAAATAAACCACCTCATGCGAGCGTAAAAACGTTTTTTTTTTTTGCGATATATGGGAGTTTTTGCGAAATTGACGTGTTTCCATTGTGCATATTTTCAATTCGCAATTTCAATTTGTGCAATTTGAAGGGTAATGGAAATGTGGCAACAGACAGAATGCCCCATTAGAATAAACTGGAGATTTTCAGGAAAAGTTTGATAAGTTTTATTAATATTGAATTTTGTCCTTTCTTTTAAATTAAGCAATATGATGGATGGATGGATTGACTGATTGATTGACTGATTGATTGATTGATTGATTGATTGATTGATTGACTGACTGATTGATTGACTGATTGGTTGGTTGATTGATTGATTGATTGACTGATTGATTGATTTACTGATTGACTGATTGATTGATTGATTGATTGATTGATTGATTGATTGATTGATTGACTGACTGATTGACTGATTGATTGATTGATTGATTGATTGACTGATTGACTGATTGATTGATTGATTGATTGATTGATTGATTGATTGATTGATTGATTGATTGATTGATTGATTGATTGATTGATTGATTGATTGACTGACTGATTGATTGACTGATTTTTGTGTTCCATGTTCTAAATAACAGCTTTGGTGGCACATCTTTGCATTGCAATGAAACAATCAACACCTTGTGTTTATAGAAGCCTGCAAAAAAGATCATTTATTAGTCTATATTTAGCTTCCCTCTCTTGTGGCATATGAATATGAAATTCAATTCACACAGATGCCACTGAACTGGTATGAATAATAAAAACAGTTAATCTTTTCTTTAATTAAATGTCTCTCTCAAGCCTCATTGCAGTATGGGAAAATACCCACTGGTGTATAAAACAAACCTAATTAATTCCGATTCTTTCTCAACGGCAAGTTTGTTTACTTGCGCAGTGTCTATCATTTTGAGTGAATGAGTGTCTTCGGGTCACAAAAAAAGAAAAATGAAATGAAATTTGGGGCTGTGAACAAGGAGACATTTCTGTGTAAAAGTCCATTGTGTGATATTCAGGAAAGAAATTAAATGTATTTTCCCCTTAATTAATGTGTTCAATGTATGCTTCATGAAAGAGATGTTTAATTAAATCATGTTTCAAGGATATTAAGAGATAGATGTTCCTAATTGGTCTCTCTGAAATGCGGGTAAGCGTACAACATTCTGCTACTGTGTAAATCGGTTTAGAAGAACAAGGAGAATAATATTGTGAAAACTTGCTGCTGTCTGCTCAGTAAAGCTGGTCTATATGCTTTCTTTGAATCCCACTGGGAATTTCCGAGTGAACACGCTTGACAATGCAGTTGAAACAATTAATTAGTGAAAATCCAAGTCTGTGCCGCATGTGTCATGCTTTGCCGAATTAATTAGTATGTATGCTTTCAATATGCTCGCAGTCTCCATGGGCTTGTACAGTGTTTCTCAGGTCACCTGCTAAACTGCAATAAAACCTGCAAGATAGAAATCTCCAACATCCAAAAATATAATTTGCTTTTTTTTTTCTTTCCTTCCAGTATCAGATATGGTCCAAGATCCCCCCTGAGACGACAGCTTAATTTTTCAGCGTAGCCTGATTACCATCTCCTTCACTCACGGTGTGTTACACTAAATGAACTGAGACTGCAATTAAAAAATCTGTTTAAATTTTCTTCACTAATGATCGTATGCTAGTTATGCCATTCATTGTATGCGACTGGGCTTATATTTATGAACACATAGCATTAAACTAAATCAGCCCCCCAAAAATCATTTATTTATTTACGCATCCTGGCGATACTCATGTTGTTGGACTTTTTTTCATCTGTGGAACACAAAATTACATTTTCTGAAAAATATTCATTGATTAAATGAATACGCACAAGTTTGATGTCAGTAAACACACTGAGGTCTCGTAATCGATTGCGCTGTGCGTTTTGAATAAGCACAAATGAGATTTGAGCACTACAGTTGATGTTTTAGACTTCTGTGCATAATGTGGTTGATGCAAATTTCTTGTATGACTTTAGAAGACTTGGAATATAGTCATATGGACCACTTTTATGGTGTGTTCGTTTTTATGAGCTTATTTGTCATTTTTAAAGCTTGACAGCCTAGTAATTGTGTTTTTGGTACCAAATAGCAACATAAACATGGTTCAAACCATCTCCTTTTTTTGTACTCCACAGAAGAAAGACAGACATGCAGGTTTAAAATGACAGTAGGGTGAGTAAATGATGATATTTCATTTTTGTGTGAACGAGAGCATTTCATATGCAAACATTTTGACTAGTTATAACAGATGTAATATACAGAAGTCTTAAAGTGCCCCTATTATGCTTTTTCGGACATTACCTTTCATGCAATTTGTAGTATAGCTGTTTGTGAATGTAAAAAAGGTCTGTTAAGTTTCAAAGATAAAAATGCAAGATAAATGGAGTTATTGTCTCCTAAAAGAAAGAACCGACACTTAACTGCCTGAAACGAGTCCAGTTTTACTTCCTGCATGAACCTATGTACAGTAGCTTTGTAACAAATTCGCCTAATGCCAGCCTACGGTCTTCTTCAGTGGCTGCCCGCAAACAACGACCCGTCCTCTTTGACCTGCCCTCAAACACTGCAGTTGTAGCCGAGACTAGAAGAGTTTGGTTTGTGTTGTCGACATGGTTTTCCATTCACCGTGATTTTGTCAAGACAGACATGTTTCAGTATCAACATATTTTGTATATCATATAGGATGATCGGAGCTGAAAATCAGATATGGCAATTGGCGTTTCATTTCTGACCTGAGCTGTAAGCGATAGACCAATCAGAGCAGAGCAGGCTTTCAGAAAGAAGGGGTTTAGAGAGACTGAATCCTTGAACTAACAGTTTCAGACACTGTAAGAAAAAAAGGTGATGCTGCAATCTATATTATGAGAAAGTGTTTACTTTGGATGCATGTAAACCTATTGTAGGAGACCTCCAAAACAAAATTAAAATAGCATTTAAAATAGCATTATAGGGGCACCTAGGATTAAAAGAAATAAAATTAGCAGTTTTGTTGCTTTTAAAAGGCTAAGACGATCTTGTTTTTCAGGATATGTCCCCTTTAAGGGTAACAACAGATGCTGGGTGTGTAGATGAGATTTGTTTGCATCTAAACTCCATATAGGCGGATCGTTCTAAACAAGAATTTTCATTCTGTTCCTTCTAAAATACTTCAATCATTATTGGTGTCAATTAGCAGTGGGTCAGTCAGAGGAGCATAATCCTATCTGACATGCTAATTTGAGAGCTGGAAGACTGCCAGTTGACACAAACTAGGTCATGACTGCAGTTTCGGTGCAGCGGTGGGGCAGGTCAGGGAATGAACGGTCACCTGCTTTTCAGAGTTTAACCGTATCTCTTAAAAACAAAACAAAATCCATGATAGGATGCATGATGGGAAACTCTGAATGCAGTGCATGTATTGTTCTTAAAATGTCATTAAACAAACTCATGATTGCATGATGTGGGTGGTTTAGCATGAAAATAACTTCTTAAAAGGCAAACAGCTCTAGATGTCACCCAGTGGAATGTGCCAGCTCGTTTCATTCCAACCAGGAAATGAAAATTGTAGAATAAAAACCATAATTATTTCTACAATAATAATTATATATATACCATTGTCTGTCTGAATACTCGATTCTGATTGGCTGGAAGGTGTGTGCAATAAGTAAGGAATAATTGACGACGGGCCATTGAATTATTAGACAAATAAGGCACATCCGAGGTGGTAATGTGGCCACGACGTGAAGCGGTTTTCAATAATTCAATGGCCCGCAGTCAATTATTCTACTTTTACTACAGTTACCACACCTCAAAACATTGTTCAGATGATGTATTTCAAGACATTTGTCAGGTTTTACGCTCTTGTGTGTAGGACTAATTTCTTACGCATCTAACCCCAAGCCTCCATTGCTAATTCCAGAACGTCATTTTAAAAGCTACAGTAGTAACAGAGGCTTGAGCCACTGATAGCAGACTAATGCAGTTATATTCAGAGAAAGAGAGAGATTAAGCATATGTGAATTACCTCAGTCTGCGTGTCTCTCAACAGTGTTCGGCAGCAGCGTCTCTACTAATAGCGAAACTAAGTTTAGCTACTGTACCTCGCTAGTGAGAAATTCATGTAGCTTTCAAGTTGTTAAACTATTTTACTGATAAAATCATCAGAGCAGCGCTGACAACACGTTTCTGTGCGAGTGTGTGTCCATACTGTATGTGTGTGCGTACGAGTGCGGGAAAAAAACAGTATGTGCTTTCCATACATAATAACACGTAATTTTGTGGCAAAAACATGGACATAATTTGTTGTTTTTATCCTATTGTTTACTATATTTATTTGCTTGGTCGGTGGCATTGTGGGTTTTGGTTCTTTTGCTGTTGTAGTCTGTAAGAACTAACTGAAATCATTTGGCGAAGTGATATGGAACAGTAATGCGGTCAAGACCTTGTTTAGCTGTGCGTTTCCCTTAAAATAATTGCACACCTTAGAACCTTCGTCAACCAATCAGATTCAAGCATTCAAATGTCCCCGTAGTATAAAACCGTTTCATGCACAAGAAGTTCCAAGTCAGTTGAATCACCGTTCTATATTAATGCGCTGTTTTCATTGAAGTGCACACACGTTACTCCTACACTGAAAACGCAGATTGTGACGCACACACAGAAACATTCAGGAGCACAGAAACTTGTCATCAATGCTGCTCCGCGACTTTTAGTAATAAAATTGCTCTTTTCTTGAAGTAATTAAACTCTTAGCTTCGTTGTTAATGGAGAGAGAGGCACTGAGACACAGGTACTCATCTCTCTCTCTGTCTGGGTTATGAATTCAAATAAATGCTATAATTTACTCATTCAAATAACTGTAATCTTACCGCATTACTTTATCTCCATGTCTGATTCAAAGCGGGCAGAATGCTAGATCTAACGAGCCGTAACTGACGAAAATAACTGTTAATTTTACCCTTCCGGTGAAATGTTGTGCTGCAAACATCAATAACAGCTTTAAGGTGTCAATGCTGACAAATGAGCGTGGTATAAGCGGGATAATCCATGACTAGCTGTGCATTAAACGATTTTAATGCACGACGTGGAGGCAAAGAACCGCACGTTGCGAAGCGGAGGATTATCCCTTACATACTGTATATAGCCTCGATTACACTGAAAATGTAATCCTCTACCCACCCTCATCACATTCCGAACTCATTTGAATTTTATCCTATTTATTAGACACAAAATAAAGCTATATCTTGTCTGGATTTGAACTCTTGTTTGCATGCTTAATGAAAACTCTAGCAATAGACGAACATGTCTTGCTCCCATATAAAGAATGGATACGTTTGTGAGAGTGTTTTATTTATTTAATTAAAAAATGTTTTGGTTGTGTTTTATCTCACTTAAGTGAGCGAGGACCGAATAACCCAAGGCTCAATGAGTTTCAAGACCACCCTAACCCTTTGAAATGTTTAATAACCATATTAATGAAATACATCTTTATCACACAGGTCAGGACGAACCCTCCACCCTCCTACATTTGAGGAAGAGAGTCGTAGGAAGGCTGAAACCTTATTTAAAATAAGTGACTGAAAAGCAATGTCAGACGTCCTCCGTTTTCCACTGTGAGTGAGCTCTGAGGATACGAGTGGCTCATTGCATCAATCAAGGGCACCAATTTTTGTCAGATTTTCATTTTATGGAATATATGAATATAATCATCTCCCTGAGAGTCTTTCTACTTGTATAAACAGAACACTTTGTGGCCACAGTTGACTGACAGTAGCTATGAACCTTGTTTGATCAGTTAGTTCAGGATGAAGGCTCTTTAGTAATGGTTAACATGTTTGAGTACAGGAAAAAAGACTGAATGAAACTTCATGGCATGCTACTATGGCAACCGAAAGCTCGCAACAACGACAGAATGCATAGAGAGAAGAGCACTTTAAACAGCAGAAGGGCACTTCTGATGTCACCGGGAAGTAATAAAGTGGTTACTGTAATGAACTCCAGAGGGAAGGTTGAACTGAGAGAATAAACTCATAAATACTTAATACCTTACATAGCATTTGGCATTTAACCGAATCTCTGCTTTTTAAAGTGTGCGCATCGAAAGGGTTCTGAAGCTCAGCAAAGCTAAAAGCCCCTAAATGAGGATATTAAAACTTGGTGGAACAATATTGTGTAGCCACGCCCAATTAATCTCCACTTTGTTTCAGTTGGACCAATTTCATGCTCCTCTGATCAGACAAAACACTAGCAGACCTGCCACTTTACCAGCCGCTGAGAACCCCGACCAGGCATGCGTGATTAGTGGGGCTGCACTTCCAAGAGTGGATGTTATACTTCCTTCTGAGCTGCGCTGTGCGCCATATGTTGCTGGAGCAACGACGCTGGAAAGAGGAGTCCAGGTTGTGAGGCCAGAGAAGATTCCAGAACACACAGCCACTATGCAAATGATTAAGGTATTATTGCAAAAAGCAGTTATCAGGAGCAAGAAAATAACCAAAAATGATTTGTAAGATCTTGCTGATGCTTTTAATATAGTTCAATTGGGGTAAATGTCAACGCACAGTTCAAAAGTTTCAATTTTCTTCAATTATAGCACCCCCTAGCATTGGAAATTGGTGAAATTTGGCATGCATCATAAGAATGTCCTATTGTTCATGTGTACCAAATTTTAAGAGGTTTGGACTTTTCACTCTCAAGATACATGTCAATTAGTTATGATGGAACACGCCTATAAATACATCTTTCTGATCAAATCTGCTAAACCAGGGCTTCTCAAAAGTTGATAAATGAGTTGATAATTAGGCTAATAATTAAATCATAAAAATGAAAATGGAAATAAATCATTTTAAAATACAAGGTAAAAATAAAATTTTAATATGAATTTTCCATTGAATTTATTACATTGAATACATTTTTTATCTATTATTATATGAACTCACAATTGCATGATATAAAGTCAGAATTGTGAGATAAAAACTTTGCGACATTATATCTCACAAATCTGACTTTATTATACACGCAATTGCAAGTTTATATCTCGCAATTCTGAGGATTTTTTTTTACAGTTTAATTTGTTTTATTTCATGGCAGATACAAGCTTCCTTAATTAACCGACATCATAAAACTGTGAATATGCGAATGTGTTGTTAAATTATTGAAATATTTACTTATTTAAATATTTATTTAAACTTAGGTAAATATTTTAGGTCAAAGGAGTTTGGCTGACGATAACTTTTGGGAATCCCTGTGCTAAACAATTTTGTCAGATTATATAAAAATCGTGTGTATTCAGGATACATTAAATTCTAGCTGGTTAATTAACCAAGACAAAAGAGTTGTCCATTTTATTCTAAGAATGTTAAAAATGTCATTTTGATGCATAGTGGAAGTGACATTTGTTTCCACTGCGCATCAAGATATTCTTTTATGCATTGTTAGTGCATATTAATGAAACTAGAATAAAAAGTGTTAGGAGGGTTTATTTGATTTAAATCCACAGGATTAATGCCCATAGTTAAAGAAACATGCATAAACAATAAGACACAAGAAAAAGAGTATGAAGTGGCCTTGAAGGTATCAAGAAAACAAAGGTCATGATTCATGAAGTATCCTTCCTGTCTCTAATGACAGTCTCTTTTCCGGACTGCCACAGTGAAGGGCTATTATAACGACGTCTGAATGGGAACATTAGCTCGCAGATACAGCAATTAGCTTGATGATGGTGGACATAAAAGCCTTAGAGCGGAAAACGGCTTCACGACTCTCTGTTTTGGCAACCTGTCCTGCTTTTGTCATGTAGTTTCCATGGAAATGTTGTGATATGCATTCCGCCATTTGTTTACCTCAAGTCCTTACATCCAATTATTTCACTCATCAGAATGTGACATTCCGAGTTATTTTGAGAAATGCTGCGTGTTAGTGGCTGACTTCAATTAATCCAGGGCTCAGGAGTTGCTTTTCGCTCTGGTATTCTTTCGTCCTAATTAATTGGAAGCAGAATGAATTTGTACAATCATGGAATGGCACGGGGGCAATAAATTGGCATTCCGGAGAGTACCTGACGAGGGGGGTTGATGGGAAGGAGGAGGGGTTTCACTGCTTGAGCAGCAGCGAGACGGGGAAAGAAAAGCGCTGATACAAGCTTTAGTTTACCTGCTTCAACAGCAGCAGTTGTTTTAAGCTCTATCAGCAGCATTTGTGCCATAATGTTGGCTATCAAAGACAATTCATTTTCATTTGACTCTCACCTTTCTCAGGTTTCCTTTATTGTAAAAAGCAAGAATGGTTTCAGTAAAAGACAAGAACTCATTAGGCTATTTAGAAAAGCAATGTTTATAATTTGAGCTGTTGTCAATGTTTTTGTAATTACTTTTCTAGGTGGATGATCCTCTGGTTTTGTATTACCGACTTCATTTCTGTGAATTTGACTGTGTAACCGGGCAGGTTTACACGTACAGCTCTAACTGGCCTATGTCAGTTACACTCACCCCCATAAACATCATTCCCATCCAGGTCACGGCACCAAATGTAACCGGCCCTACTCGATGTGCTCCAAGCGGGACTCGAACCGGGGTCTCCGGCGTGGGAGGCGCACGCGCTAGCAAGGACGTTAAAGACTGGAGCCACTAGCATGCCTCTTGAGGCCAGGGGAGTGAGGTAACATCTGTTACATTTCATCCATCCATCTCCTATCCTATCCTCTCCTCTAAACTGAGGAGTGGATTTGTGTGTGTGTGTGTGTGTGTGTGTGTGTGTGTGTGTGTGTGTGTGTGTGTGTGTGGTAAACATTGCCTACATCACAAATGCTGTTGAAAGAATTTAACTTGAATCTGTCATTTTTCTTTAAATAGTACTGAATGAAAGTATCTTTTAGCTGTATTGTATGAAAAAACGTCTTCCTCTGTGCTCTGCTTGCGTTCGATGGGAGAATCATGTTGACACCAGCATGTTAAACAGTGTCCTTTTGAATTCAATAACCAAAGTGGAGGTGTTTCGCTAACAGGAAATCCCACTATCAGCATTCGTGTACATATGGGGATACATTTTAATGTATCATAATCCTTAATCCTGTCAGGTAAAGAGCACAAATCCCTTTAAATATGACAATGGCGATAAGAGCACAAAACATGTTTATAGCAGAATCACACATGCTGGATTGTTGGGCTGAGGGAGCTTTGGGAAGACAAGGCCAAATTCTGGAAGAAAACAAATGAAGTGCCATGTTGACGGACAAGTGTCCCAAGCGCCACGTTTGCTGTTTGCTAAGGGCAGAACCTTTGTAGAAGGAGAGAGGAGCTGGTGTGGGTAACTCAGCTGGAAGAAATGCTGGGACTTTGGTGCAGTTGTCTTTCATCTCTCAGAGCCAGCTGAGCTTTCTTTAGTAAAGGTTTGATTTTAACAAGGGCTGTTAGTGAGAGAGGGACCTTACCTTCCTAAACTCAACCTAGCAGCAAGAATCCAGCAGTGCGCAGCATATTGTAGTGGGTTAAAATTAATTTTATAAATTAAAGCTCTCACAGCAGGTGAACTTAACTGAAAGAGCTGACGCATTAGCACCAGTATGATGCATTGATGTCTGATCTAAAATTAAAATTAAAGATGGTTGCAGCTGAAAACTTTTTCTTCATTCATGCATATAAAGTACTGATAAAAAAAGTTTTAAAGTCTATACTTTTAAATGGTTGGGTCTGATGCGCTTGCTCGAGTTCAAAATGTTTATATTTCAGTGTGCAGGAGGTGGCAAACCAGAGTTGTGTCGTGTGTGTGTGTGTGTGTGGGTGTGTGTGTGTGTGTGTGTGTGCGTATATATGTATGTGTGTGTGTGTGTGTGTGTATATATGTATGTGTGTGTGTCTTTGATGTAGTTAAAGCTTTCTTTAGGAATGAAATCACTGGCTCAAACCATCAGTGCTCCCAAGGCCAAGTTTATTTATTGATATAAGTTCAAAATGTTCAAGATTACAAGGCGAATAGTTTTGGTCTTTTCACACATTAATGACTCAATCACTTTGAGATCACTTTTCAACAAATCATATAGAATTTTTAAGAAAAATAGTCATATAAATGTGTGTGTGTGTATTAATTTTACACATATTAAAATATAATGTATTTAAAGGTGCTGTATGTAACTTTTTCACTCTACTAAAGCATAAAAATGCCATATATACATATATATACACACACACACACACACACACACACACACACACACACACACACACACATATATATATATATATACATACACACACACACACACACACACACACACACACACACACACACACACACACGTCAACACATCTCAAATTATATTTTTTTATTTTTTTATTTATGTAATGGATGCATTATTCTATATATTTATATGCTTCTTTATACTCTAAACGTTTAGGAAGCTGAAGCTGATGAAAACAGTCCACCACCCACAACGTGTCTCAGTATACCAGCTCAATTAGTTTGACATGAGGCTGTTACTGAGCTCCATCGGGGCTGTTGGATGT
Organism: Scardinius erythrophthalmus; assembly: GCF_964197995.2. Lineage (NCBI taxonomy): Eukaryota > Metazoa > Chordata > Actinopteri > Cypriniformes > Leuciscidae > Scardinius > Scardinius erythrophthalmus. Next base: position 27,579,236 of record NC_138242.1, on the reverse strand, counting down.
GTAGAGTGTTTACCTCTTTCTAAATAGAATATGTGCTTATTTTACTGAACCCTAGAGACTGACTGAGCTCTCTCTGTGTTATTCCAGACAAATCATTTAATACTTCTGTAACCGTTCACATCTGATCTGGAAATATGTTGATCAAGATGAATCTGAGCTGCAAATTCTTATTGTTTGCAGAACTGGTGGGTGATGCTGCAATAAAACAACATCAGCCATGATGATCTTTAGAAGAACGTCTAGTATTTGGTTTCCTAATTGACACCATAATGCTCAGTCCAATTTGTTTTGGATAATGCCGGACCATGTGTGTGAGAAGACCGTGTGGAATTGTGCGGCCCCCTGATGTCTGGAGCCATCTGGCTGTGGCCGGTTCATCTCTCTCAGAGCGTACACAGTAATTACAGGGAACCGGCCCACCCGAGCATGACAAACTAACAGTGTTCACTCTCTACGACTCTTCCAGCACAATCCTCATCGCTTCATCTTTTTCTTTTTACTTTTTTTTTCCCCTCTTGCAGTTTCTCTCTAGCTCCATGTGATAAATATTTATGGGATGAAATGCATGCTGGAATCGTTTATAGCCCACTGACATTGAGTGGAGAAATTTGCAAAGATACATGACTGAACTATCACCATAGAGAATCCCACCTGCCTCTCGCACCCTACTGAGAAAAAAACCCTCCCTCTTAAAGATAAACGTTCCAATTAGAGTCCAAAAGACCTTAAACGTTATAAAACCATAACATTTTTTTTTCTTTAGAAAAGCATCAATGTGTTGGTGGTTTAAAGGGATTGTTCAAAACAAATGAAAATGGTCAGCATTTTAAGCATTTAATTGTACTTCTGTGAAACAGAAAATGTGATGAATGCCCAAGCTGCTGTTTTCCATACGATCAAAGCGGAAAGTGATTTTTTTCCTTTTGTTTCCCTTAGGCTGAAGGGAGATTAAATGGAGAACAAGTTAAAGGGTTAGTTCACCTAAAAAATGAAAATGATCCCATAATTTATTCACCCTAAAGCCATCCTAGGTTTATACAACTTTCTTCTTTCAGCCAAACAAAATCAGAGTTATATATATATAAAAAAATATCTTGGTTCTTCCAAACTTTAAAATTGTAGTCAATAGAGTTTTTGAAGCTCCAAAAAGCGCATCCATCCATCATAAAAGTAATCCATACTTCTCCAGTGGGTTAATAAATGCCTTTTAAAGTGAAGCGAATAAGCGATGCATCAGAGGTCTCTCTTCCGCGTACGCCCGTTACCTGAAGCCAATGATTATAGTTTATAAAGTTATAAATATGGATTTTTTTCTTACAAAAACGCATCGCTTCAGTTCAGAAGGCATTTATTAACCCCCTGCAGTCATATAGATATTTTTTTTTAAGGATGGAGGCACTTTTTTGGGTTTTCAAAATCTAGGGTACCATTCACTCCCATTATAAAGCTTGGAAGTGCCAGGATATTTTTTTTATATAACTCCAACTGTGTTTGGCTGAAAGAAGAAGAAGAAATTTTTTTTTTTTAGGTGAGTTAACCCTTTAAAACCCTGAAGTTTCAGAAGACATCTCAAAATTGACCAATATACTAAGTCTGCAAACAAAGTAAGATATCTCAATATGAACTCAATGAGAATGAAACAAAGGAAACATTTCAAATTCCTCCAAAAGAGCATGCAGCATCTGAGCAACTGTTGAACCCAAAACCACAAACATGGTTCCTGATACAAAGAGACCCAAGTATGAACCAATAACCTTTATTAAGTCCAGCACACTATGCAAAGATTATCCAGAGTCTTATTATAGTAGGTTTTTAAAGGGATCTATAATTCCCTTTATAATGATTCACACATTCTCACTTATTTCTGCTTTACAGTAATTAGGTTCAGTTCTCAAGTGTTAAGCCTGAGAATGAGGTGTTGAAGACTTCAGGATGTGAAGAATTTCTCAGAGATCCTCTCAATGAAGCCTGTTAAAGGATCCTCCCTCAGTATAACTGGTATGTTCTGCGAATATGGTACTGTCCCATGTGTTTTATTATAAGAATTTTATTCTATTTTGTTATATGGCTTTTAAACTGAATTTTTACATGAGACAAATTTTGATAGCAGCATTGTAAATATTGCAAACCATATGATAAAATATATAAATATATTTTTTAAATTATTATGATTGTATAATGTCATTTTGTAATGAATAAAACTATTTTATAATAAAAATAAATTATAAAAACGTATAATATATTTAACATTTAATAAAAAAAATGTCTAGTCTGACCTCGTGAGAATCAAATTCTTCTAAAAGCGGTGCTTCTTTTCTTTGATCTCGAGGGGAAAACCTCAATACTTTGAGTTTCTGACCCAGTTTTGTACCCTATTCATGGACAGTGCCAACTAATGAAAGATTCAACGCTGCTAATTGAGATTGATTCGACTGTTTATGGGCTGTTAAAGAAGAAAATTACAGGCATTATGTAGAACAGCTCTGACAACTTGGCTCCTTCAGCACAGATACTGTAGCTTAAGCTCGTAAAAAAAAAAATCTGCCGATTTCTCGAAACTCTTGACAGCTCTTGCCCATCATGCACCACTTTGTTCTGCGTGTCTCTATGGTGGATTCTGCTGCCGGCTGGAGAACATGCCACATGTTCTCACACACTGGAGGTCAAAAGCTCACGTAGCTCGTCATGAATGATTTATTCAGGGAAATTAACATGCACTTCTCAATCTGGAGACTTGATGATTTGATAATGCATTTCTGTGTGCCGTCTGGTTAAAAAAGCATATTGGACTAGATACCAAATCAGACGAGCTAAAAAAAAAAAAAAAAGTAACGATCGGTTCATCTGTTCAGGAAATATGTTTTGCTGAGCTCCTGTGCCTCAATAATCATGTCCCCTTTCGCCAGAATCATTCTGATAATATACAGGCTTGTTCATGAAGTAGATCTCAGTGAGTCCCTACAGGCCATTTTTGTAAGCGCAGCCAAGTGGATTATGGGAATTGCATGGGGTTTTAATAATGAACTAGTGTCCTTTCTACAAGGAAATGATATTTATGTAGTCTTCTACATAAGCTTGTATACAAGTTGCATGAACCAGAAAGTTGAATTTTCGGTGGCTTATTTAATATATAGTGGGATCAAAGATGGCCAAAGCCATGTAATGCCAGAATAAACTAATAATGGCTGAATAAAAACAAAAGAATAATGAAGATTAAGTTTCATTCTGGCGTGAAAGGTTTGTTGAGTGAGAACAATAGAAACATGAATGGAGCAGTTCACCTTGCCAGACATTAGACAATAGACTGCAAGTAGGTCTTTAAAGGGCAAAAAAAAAAATAATTCATTAGCATCTTATCAGCCTTCTCTAAAAAATCGACATGGCATGGTCTTAGAAAATGTTTCATAAATTCATAGTTTTAGATATAACATTCTCAGATTTGAAATGAGGCATAACCAGACTCGTGGCTTCAACATCATTGTGTTTCTAAGTTGCTACATCACAGCCAAATAATGTTTTTATACATTCAAACATTTGTTTGTTTGAGTTGATATATTTCCAAATTAATTTGAAGTCTTGAAGTCTTAAAATCTTGAACTGTAAACTCTCAAGTGTTGGCTTTCTGAATATGATGGTTATGTGTCTATTCAGAATGACTTGTGAGCAGCAACCTTTTATTTTGGGAATGTCATTTATGCCCCACTTGCCAAAATACGGGGGGTGTGCAGTAAGGTGTTAAAAGAAATAAAAGATCATTTAAATGATGGACGTTCAGAAGACCAGATTAATACAAAGCATTACTGTGTACATACTTTAAAAGTTCAATTTCAGTCAGACTGAAGCAGAAATGTCTTTTTAAAATGTGAAACTTTTTAATCTGACTGAAATTGTTCTGCATTTTCCCAAAACAGCATTAGCCTGAGCAGATTGTAGAGACCATTGGTGCCAGTGGTTTCTGTGATCTACTTTTGCGGACGAAGCTTTTGGGAAACGCAGCTCTGGTTTTTAAGAAGTTGGATGAAAAAAACCTAGATAATGTGACTATAGCTTAGCTTTGCCCATAGGAGTTAACCAAACTACAATTGGCCTTAGCATGGTGTGCACGCTCTGGAAGACAGAAATGTGTATTGTGTATTTAATTGCACAAATTGGATTCGTACAAACATGTTTTAGTTTCAGCACTATTAAGGGATGTGTGTCAGTAGAGAGATTGGTTTCAAACCTTAAAAAGCACTGATATGCCTAGATGATGTGCCTTTATGAGAGTTGCAACCAAAAAGCCGTGCCAATTACGGAAAACAGAAATCCAATAAGCCCAGAGGCACTTGTATCAGGCGAGAGTGATTTAGTATTACCCCAAAACAGTGTTTGAGTGATTGTTATTAAAAATTTTTTCAAACACCCAGATGGCTCCATTTAGTTTCCTAGATTTTCATTAAAATTGTGTTAGAACAGTTGTTCTGGCCAAAAAACAAAAGAGAAAGACAGAAAAATACACGCAAACATGGTTGTACCCAGAGAGAAGTATGCTTGCAGATAATAATAAACATTCACTTTAAGTCAAATGAAATGCGACATGACAACAAAAGCTGTTGAGCAAACGTTTGCAGAGTCACACAGTGAATGAATCTCTTTGTTGATAATCGCACATGTGCATAGCATAATTTATCCACAATTTGGTTGCCAGGACACTTCTTTTGTTGACGATCGAACACCTGCAGAGCCACCGGTGGCATTGCCGTGTCTTTATACATCATCTTCTGAGTGTCAGACAATGGAACGCCTTTGTGTTCGGAGGTCAAAGGGATTAAGTAGGAATATCCCACATTTGGCTTTGAATGGACTGAAGCATCATTCCACTCTTCAAGCTGCATTCTGTCATAAACTGAGCCGAGCATCTTTTAAAACTTGCAGCTGCTATTCATTGTTTATTTTCAATTAAAAGAGTAATTTAATGAGTTTACGAGGCAGGATATGCATAGAGCAACTACCAAGTAATTAGTTACTGTAATTATCCACCGGTCACACCCACGTCTCCAGCAAACATTATAAAATACGTAAAAAAGATAACGCTTACAATAAATTATATATTGTGGGAAAGGCTGCTTAAATATCAGTGGAGAAAAAGTCTCGCTTCATTTCCATTAGGAATGTGAACACATCTGCTTGATAGGATTCCATTTTTTCTGGGATCTGTCTGCAAAAGATTGCTCCCATGCTCTCTAATATTCACATCAAAGACGCGTTCGCATCAGATATGTGCCAACAGAACATTGAGCAATGCATTGCTCAGCCCTGCCTTGGCATTTGTTACTAAATCAAGTCAAACAATCGTTGATGTCAAATCTGCATCCAAAACTATGCCTTTTCCTTATCCAATGTAAATAATTTAGCATGTTTGCGGATGATCTTATGGACCAGAAAATGTAAGGTCATGTAAACACCTTAAAGGGATAGTTCGCCCAAAAATGAAAATTCTGTCATTATTTACTTACCCTCATGTCGTTCCAAACCCGTCAGACTTTAGTTCATCTTCGGAACACAAAAGAGATCGTAAAGTTAATCCATTATGAATTGAGCGGTTTAGTCCGAATTTTCCGAAGAGACTCGATCGCTTTACATGATGAACAGATTGAATTCCTCAAGAACCAATGAGCTTCGTTCTCACACATCAAGCAGGTTCGGTTGAGCTTCTGTTTATGTTTACTGACCAATGTTTAAATGTGAATAAAGTCCTACATTCATTCTGTTCACCACAAAGCGATCGAGTCTCTTCAGAAAATGAATGACAGAATTTTCATTTTTAGGTGAACTTTTAAACTGTACTTTTTTTGGTAAAGGTTGTAAACGGTTTGAAATTTACGTAAACACGTCTACAATGGAACTACAGTGGTCTTCTAAAGGCTGTAAATAATTTAATAATAATAAAAAATGATTACAAGGGATAGAATCTGCCACATCTCTCACTATTTGATTGGCAGAGCCATGAGAGAGCGGGTCACCTGTTTCCTTGAGCAAAGAATTGCATCTGTCAGAAAGAAAAAAGCAAAGCCAGAGAGACTGTCAGAACGAGAAGACAAAAAATAGAGAGAAAGAATAGAGAGGCACTGGAGGGTCGATCGAGAGAGAGAGAGAGAGAATCCACTGGGGTGGAATAATCTCCACCAGGAGCAAAGTGAAGACCATCAAGCACATTTCACATGCAATTTAGTGTGACGCGTCTGATGAAAACTGTCATAACCAGAGCACTCTAATTTACAAGCTTAAGAGCACGACGTCTTTCAGTGGAATCTCAGGGCCAAAGCGTGGCGTTGGGCAGAGGCGTGCGTCAGAGTGAACGAGAGCGGTGTGAAGCGTTAGACATCTGGAGGGGCTGTCGGGCTGAGAAGGTCTCGACTGTAATACAAGGATTTTCTTGCAGAAGGTTCAAATTGTCTTGTCGCAATCGTTGGTGCAAGTTTAGGGAGGGACAAGTCAATTGCTGCACTGCACTGCAAGTATAACGCACTTCAGAAGAGTGTAAGACTGGCTTGTGCTGGTTTTTTTTTACTCTTTTAACTTTCTTGTAAGCTTTTCTATAAATCATTCATTCAGTGTGGCCTCATCTCACCAGCCCCATCCTCCTTTTTTTTTTTTTGTAGGTTATTTGTTTAGATTCCCTCAGGTAACACTTATTAAAGCAATACGGATGCAAGCTACAGTACACATCCCAGATCCTCTAAATCCTTCTTCATTTTGCATTATGACTTCTGTCCCAACGGGATATTGCAGAACTGATTATAGAGTGGTGCAGGTATGAAGTCAGAATCCGGAAGACTAATTCGCCACTGGTTCCTTTGATATTTTCCTAAGGGGTTTATCAGTTTATGAGTAAAATAAGGTCTATGGTAGGGCTGCACGATATTGAAGAAAAATGCGATATTCGATGTGCGATACGATAATGCTTAAAGTGTGTAAAATAAACTTAAATTATTGTTCAAATTTATTTAAAGTAAAGAATTCACATTCTTTTTGTGACAAGAAAACATCCCTACAGCTTCTGAAAGTGAACAGCAGTGTTTTACTGTAGCATAAGAAGTGTTATTTTAACATCAGGGGTTCAGGTTATCCTACATTAGGGTTATTTAACAACAAACTGAATAATCAAATGTAAAAATAAAACACTGCTTCGTTTTTTTTAACTGTATGAATTAAATATATACTGATTCCTATTAAAGCTACAAAAGTTATTCAGCCAAGAGCAGTGAGATTTTCTCTTTGTCTTTTGTTGATGACCAGTTATTGCAAGCTGTTACGATATGCATATCGCAATATATACATTTGCGATATTTAGATAATTTCGATATATTGTGCAGCCCTAGTATATGGTAAACATAAATTGATGATACTTTGACGTTTTGTTCTACAAAGTAAATTGCACACACTCATATCGAAAACGCGAATTTTACAAAAAACATAAATTATAAAACCCCATAGGAAAATCTCGAAGAAACCAGCAGCGAATTAGTCTTCCGGGATCTGACGTCATACTTGCTCTATTGCAACCCAAATAATAACTTGTTTTGAACATTTAGAAAAATTGCCATTTAAGACTGCTTAATATATATATATATATATATATATATATATATATATATATATATATATATATATATATATATGTGTATATTAATGCACTCAAAAAATGTATATAAAATTATAGAAAACTAATGCAATGTTAATACAATGGTAATATAAAATTATACACACAATGGTAATATAAAATTATAAACACACACACACATATATATATATATATATTCACAAAAATTGTTAGATAATATTAGTGATGATAAGTATATTTTACTTTATAACATCAGTAAGTATGTAAATATACGGCTTAATAGTGTGCATTATATTAAATACCATAGTAGCATTATATTACCATTGTATTACCATGGCATTATTTTTCTATAATTTTATATTTTATAGACTGCATGTCATAAATCATAATTGCACAAACCTGCACTCTGCTACACACCGACTCATGTAAAATGACTAACTTATGGGTTAGTTGGTGACATTATTCAGTCGGTAAAGACTGATGGACATGATGGTCTTTACATTAAGATCAAGGACAGACAAAATATATTTGTTTGGAATAAATGTTTCAGTTTGAACTGTGGGAGAAACGTCAATATATTTATTCCCGGTGCATTTTGGACGCTTTTTCCCTTGAGCTTCTATTTCACGACACTAATAGGCCATTAACAGATAAGATAAATTTTATGAGTCAATTAAGGAAGTGTAAGTTAAATGACAATCGAAAGGGTCAAGTCACTGTAATTTCCCATGATGGTCCAATGGTGCATGTTGAGTTGGCGGACATAATTGGCTTTGCTCATATTGCTCCAGGGAGATGCCTTCAGGCTTGTGTCTTTGCAGTCGTTTATTAACATTTAATACGTACTCTTTTTTTTTTTTTCTCCAGACAGACAGAGGACCAAGCCCTCTCTCTTCACTGCAGCGAGTTTGGCGGCATCCATGTTTAATACAGATTAGTCGGCTCTGGAAACATCACCCTGCTGATCTCAAGGCCATGTGGAGGGGGAGGTGAAGGTGACGCCAGCCCCCGTTTGTCGCATCCGTGACACTTTTTACTGCTGGACCTGCTTTATCGTCCTCCACCAGTGAGCAAATAACCGGATCCAACAGGCCACCTATGTCTCAAAATAACAGTAAAATGTCAAATTATTTAGAATTTTGAATGGTATTTACAAATGTGATGCTCTTAACAATGGTGTTGTAATGAAGAATCTTTACAGAGAACCCGTACCTTAATCCTGAGAGAGCAAAACGGGGCCAACAGTGAGGAGAAAACATTAAGAACTCCCTTAAGTGAGAAAAAAAGCAACTTGGTAAGCAAGATAAACAATAAAACAAACACCCCTACGGAGAAGAAGCCATCTGCCTGTGCTAGGCATGCATTTCTAAAAATGAATCATCAATCTGTTCTTTAACTATAGTAAACAATTGTATGACTCCAACTCTGTGTTGAAAGGCAGCAAGCTAGAAAATAAGAATCATCTTATGTGGCAATAAAGGAAATGAAGTTCATATTGCATAAAAAATGTGGAAAAACATCCGGCTACTCTATGCAGGCCACCGGCTGGGCTTTGGCCATGCAGAGAATTGCGTTTTAGAAATTTCATCTCTTTTCATACATTGTGATAAACTCAAACTACCATGAAACAATAAAAACCGCTGACCAAAGAGCCACTGTTTCACCCGCTGTGTTCTTTGGCAGCTCGGAGTCTTAGTGCTAAAACTCGGCCTTACGTAAGCATATGCTGAGATCATTGCATTTCTGAAATAATTGCTTAGAAATATTCCCAAGCGCCAAACTTCGTCTGGTTGAACACTCTGAACAATAGAGATTAGAAAGCATAAAGCCTGCTCTGATGAACTGAAATGGAAGCATGTGCTCTAGTTGCGCTGTCAGACGTCGTGTTAATTTCATTACAAAAAAGATTTGAAAATATTTGCAATTTCATCCAGTTACTCTTTGATTTAAAACAAAGAATCATAGGACTGGGCTGCAGCGCTGTAATAAAGCCAACAGAGCAAACACAATAACGTATGATCTGTCAGCGAACACTATGTACACAGAAAGCACAAAAGAACACGTTTCCCTCTATCCTGATATTTACACATTTCCTATTTTACTGCAGCACACGAGCACCGCCGAAAGATGCCTGATTTCTTGAATGCTCTGAATCAGCTGATAAATAATGCATACGCATTTTTATTGATTAATATTTCACTAGGTGGAGGTTGCTGAGGAATTCTTGAGCAGGCCAATAATGCTTGCGTGATAAACAGTGGCTCTGGCCAGTGTATTTCCTGCCATTGACTCGTTAGCGTAATGTAGCGTAGTGACGTACGTTAGCGATCGAATCTAACAGTATGATATTACAGCTCATAACTATTTGTGCATCTTACTGCCTCTAATGACACTTGTGGTTATTGGCAAAGTAAATGTTAAGTTAATGAGCTGTGGACTGGACGGTCATCAGTGCTTCACATCTAGAAATGAGTTAATAAAATATCAAATCACTGGATGTGTTTGCACAGACCAAGACTGTGCATGTATTTCTTGGCTTGGTCTTCTAAAAAATGCTTTTGGACCAATGCCATCAGAGTAAATGCTCAAGGGCAACTCAGGCTCTGGAAACTTCAGGAAAAAATAAAAAAAGTGAAGCAGCACTGCAATAACCTATCAGCCCTTAACCTCCGCTGTTCTCTGCAGTGTGTCTCCCATGTTCTACCTGGTCAGGCATGATAAGCTTAACAACTTTATCACATAGTGCCTGTATTATGCATGGGTTGTTCAGCCTCAACATGCCACTGTGTATAAAGATGTTGTGCTGGACCATTTCAAACGTTGCTAAATTTATTTTCAAAATCAAAGAAATAATTATACACCCCATCCATCCATCGCAAGCAATCAAAACACTAATCTGAACTTTGTTAGTGCTACAGAACACTGTATTTTTCTTGCTTCATCTGGGCAATGGTTTTGACATCATATCGCCAATTAGCTAGGATCTAAACTTGTGGGTGGCGAGCCAAGGGGGAAAAAAAACTGCAAAATGCAACTAATAAAACAAAATATGAATGAAAAATGAATGCAAATAATACAACTTATGGTACACAGAGGAAAAATGAAGCCATATTCACAAGTGTGTGTCCTATTGTTTTGACCACAATGTTAGCTCTATGTTGCTTTTACACAAATGTACAAAACAGTTTTTCTATTCAGTCGGTCATGTTAATTTTGTATATTTCCTATGCCGTTAATAACATCATAATACATGTCATGACTTTGTCTGTCTATCAAAGTCTATGTCTATGTGCTAGTATTTTTAAATTTATTCTCAATATGTATCAAAATCAAACAAGTATACAGCCAATACTATCTATCTATCTATCTATCTATCTATCTATCTATCTATCTATCTATCTATCTATCTATCTATCTATGTTAAAATCATTTAATCAGTTTTGCATCGATTTTAGCACAAAACAGTGTTTCATTGTAGGCTACATGAGGGAATTGTCTTTTGGCATCGGATTGCCAATTAGCTCGATCTTTTAAATGTTTCATTGCATCTCTTTTATAGTGATCTACCTATTTTATCTGTTTTTACATAGAAAAGACGAGAAACACGGCAATGAAGAGTCTGTGGCTTAAAATATAAACACTGTCCCTTCATTTAGACGAGATAAACGCTACGGAAGGAATGTGTTGATGCTGCACGGTGCTATTTGCATCAGATAAACATCAGTTTAAAAAAACTACAACAACACAGAACTAAAACTGCCTTTCATGACGTTATTAATGACATTACCAGCGATGTAATATCTCATGCGCGTGCACACACGCCTCACGTTACTTGTGTTTAGCGCCACAAAATATAAAGACGAACAGCAAGAACAACAAAGACGGTGTTGAGAGGCTCTCCTTAGACGTTACGTTGAGCCTGACATCATGGGAACTCCGCAACCTTAAAAGAGACGGTAAAAAATACAACGGGAGGATCACAGTTCGGCTCTCAGTGTGGAATGATAAGGACTAACTAACTGCGTCTCCTGTCAGCTCCTCTTCCCGCCGCTCAAGGCAGCAGAGCAGTCACGTGACAGCAGCGAGGGCTCACAGGCTGAGAGAACGCGCTTCATTCGCCATACTGTGTTTTGTGCCATAACGCATTTTTATCGCAACATTTTACTCCCACTCGGTGAGTACGTTTCCAGGCCTTTTTGTAACCCTTTTTGTCTTTTCACTTGCTCTTTTTTTATTTTTTTCTCTCTCCTTTTGCTGGGGTTTGAGCGTTGAGATTTGAAAAAGTGTTGTTTTGAGGCGTTTTTCGATCCGTACCTCAAGTTTTTAGTATGCAGTGATTCCTATCGGGCTATTCAGTACTGAGTGACACTGGCCAAGTACGTGCTTGCAGTCGTGTGAAATCATGCAACTGGTTTTTAAATGGCCATGGCAGTTCTATTTTTACGTATGTACGATGATATTTGTTTTGAACCCTTTTTCCTTTTTTGTTCTCTGCCATAGAATTTTGCTGTAGATATGCTTTGCTTGTATTTTGCGGTGTTGTTCATGAGAGTTTTGTGATTTTGATGTCACCGAGCGAAGCATTTGCTTTTATTTTGGTCTTTTCTTTACCCGAAAGTCATTTTCAGACCTGGTGACGTTTTAATGGAAACTTTTCTTGCAGCTTACCTGTCACATTTGTTTATTTTTGCTGGTTTTTCTTTTCTTTTTTAATGCCTTATACTTTTGCAGATGATTTTAAGGTGAAGTGATTTTTGGATGTGCTCATTTTTTACGTATATGATGCAAATTAAGGTGTCTATGAAGGGAACAATTGTTTCTTTGGGGGAAATATCAATCAGTGCGTCTTTGCTTTCACCGAAGATGAACAGACTCTCCTTCGCAGGTATATAAGGACAAGAAATGCAACCTTACAGCACATGTTTGTTTGCAATAAAAGCAAGGCGATTCTGAAATGTTAATCTGTGAATGATGTATTCTTTGGCTGAGAGGTTTAATACAAATCTGTAGTGCATAACCATAATGCAAGTGAATGTGAAACTATATGTGGAACCTTGTGTGAATCATACCTTTATCGTTGTGTAGATGACTAGATTACAATAAGTGGATAAAATGGATTTCTCATTCACCCTATATGTGGATTTGATATTATATTTGAAAGATTCAGCCCATACATCATTTAAAACATAGGATTATAAATGTGCATATGCTAAGGTCCCACTAACTAGACATAATCTTCAATTTCAGACTGTAAGTGTTTGAATGCCAAATATTCTAACTGTGAGGGTTGGATGATTTCTGGTGAACACGTGTGTGTGTATATATATATATTGATGTGCGGACCAACAGAGCACATTTTAATGCTGGTAAATAGCTAAATTTAACCGACAACATTGAATAAAAGGGTTAAAAACATGTCTCACAACTGAAAATAAAGAGTAATTAGGATGTTAAACTGTCTTTTAGGGTTTCTCAAAAGAGATTCTGCATGCTGTTTCTTTCAGAACCATGGACAGCGGATGGGTTCACAAATAGCATTTCAGCACTCTGCAAACAAGCACAACTTTTTCATGGCATCTATTATGTAGAGTGGGGAACCTTTTGCAACGCATCTAAAGCTTATTTTCAGATCTGTCTGCTTAAAGGGATAGTTCACCCAAAAAAAAAAAAAAAAAAAGTATATATCTTTTACTCACCCTCATGTCGTTCCAAACCTGTATGACTAACCCGACTGACTTCCGCATATGGACAAAAACAGTTCAAAATATCTTCTCTTTTGTTCCACAGAATAAAGTAAGTCATACAGGTTTGGAACAACATGAGGGTTTTTGTTTTGGGTTGAACAATCCCATCCACTTTTTCCTTTCTAAAAATGTATGTTACTGAAAAATCTGTAAGCATTCTGTTCACATGCTTTTCCCAAAAACAGTGATCAGTGACACATAAAGGTGTGTATGTGTGTTTTTGTGGGGGTGGGCATGACAATAACAGCTGTTGTGCTTTGTATTTTCATCTTGAGCTTCAGCTATTCCAGTTAGCCTACAGAATATCTTGAGTTTCTATCTTAATATCGGCCATTGTAGTGATGGGGAAGGTGCGTGGCTGCATTGAGATGTACATGGCGTGTGTTGAAAGGTGCCTCTGCTGCGTTGATAAATGTCTCTTTCTCTGTCATGCCTCCAGCTGGGTGTTATGATAGCCGGCGTTACTTCCTGCGGTGTCGTCTCAGCCCTCCAGGCAATTTTCCCCTGTTATCTGGGCGTCGCACATGAGAGCTATAAATGAGGGTTGAGAAATATAATAGTTTATGTGTGGATTTGGATTTGAGCTCATGAATAAAACATCCTTTCGCTAGTAAAGGACTGTTTACGCTGGACATGTATCCACCATCTGAGTAGAGTAGAGCTGGACTGTGTGTGTTGTGTGGTACTTTTGGTGCATGATTTGTTGGCTGATTTGTGACTCCTGATCTCCTTAAGATATCACATTGTTACTGATATCAGTTGTTTCCTTACAGACATTATAGCCGGCGGGATACTTTCTACCCAGAGGAATTTGCAGAATGTCTTGGTCTTATGTTCTCATACTGCCAAAGCAACAGGACGTAAAGGATCAGAGTTAAAACCTCTTTGAACTGCAGTCTCTGATCCGTCACTTGGGGAAAAACATTGCCTGTTAGTGACATAGGAAACGTTGGGATGGAAACCACAGAGGTTTGATTCTGTCGAGTTGTTTTCAGTTACTTTTGTACTGTGAGATTGATACTTGATTGATTATTTTAAAGGCATAGTTCAACCTAAAATGAAAAATGCAATCATTTACTCAAGTTGTTGTAGGACTTTCTTTCTTTTATGGAACACAGAAGATATTTTTAACAACGTTGGGTTTTAAACAACATTGGACCCCATTGACTTTCAGTGTATTAAAAGAACACTGAGTTATCTTCTTTTGTGTTCCACAGAAGTCACACTGGTTTGAAATTACATGAGGCTGACATTGCATTCGCAACACATTTTACTTCTGAGGCAAACAATTATGGAAAGTAATTTTGATTAAAACGATTCATCAAACATTCCTTTGAAATATTGTGCACTGATTAATTGTGCGCAAAAACACTAGTAATGTATTAAGAAAGTACATTTTGATTTTATGTTGACTTTTAAAAGTAAAGTGCACAATGAAGATTTTGACATTGCCTTTTTTTTTGTCGGTGTCGCCTCATTTCACACTGACATTTTAACACTGAGATTTCTAAATGACATTCTAATGACTGAAAGACTTCATTGCTTTCCCAGACTCATATTCTAATCAACAAAATTGATGAAGGACGTAAATGCTTTTGAGTTCGCAATGAGCTTATTTCCTAACATGGTCATATCATAATAACAAGCAGAATGAGATAAAAGCCTCTCTCTCTGAAGGACTCTAACCTCTCATGTACCCCAGAGCAGATAAACAGCTCACCCTTGGCGATGAGCACTGGGCTTTTGTAATCTCAGAGGAATCGGTTTCCCTTTCCGAAGCTGTAAATTTGATAAATGGGAGGATTCTTCATTAAATAATCATATTCTGAACAATCAAACCAATTTCTGAAGAACAAGGGCAATCTAGCTGAGCTTTTAAGTGGCAATTATTTTAAAGCATTCACATTATAATACAGTCCTTAAGTGCAACCTCTTCAGTGTCATGTACTCCAACAACTTTTCTAATTAAATTGTTTTGTTAACCTTAGTGACATTCTAAGTTTCAGCCAATCATTAGAACGAGCTCAAATCAGAGATTATTGGTGTCCAACATATGCATGTTTTTTTTCCTTTTCCAGAGGGAGTTCAATATGAAATCAAAATTGATCCTGTTTTCCTTATCAATACATGCATATCTATCCAAAACAACTTGTCACCGAGGACTTTTATTTGTAAACCCCTCCCTCCAAACACCAATAGAAACCACTTTTCACAATCCAATCAATTCCCAATAGATACAATCAAATCTTTCTAAACGCATTTTTCTCGTTTCACTCATATATACTACCATTCAAAAGTTTGGGGTCTGTCATTTTATTTTATTTTTAAACAAATTAATACTTTTATTCAGCGTAGATGCATTAAATTGATCAAAAGTGACAGTTAAAATATTTTAGTAATAAAAAATATAAAATAATAGATGTTCTGTCTGCTCATCAAAGAATACTGAAAAAAATGTATCGCAGTTTTACAAAAAAATTAAGCATCACAACTGTTTTCAACATTGATATTAAAAAGAAATGTTTCTTGAGCACAAAATCAGCACATTATGATTTCTGAAGGATCATGTGACAATGAAGACTGGAGGAATGATGCTGAAAATTCAGCTTTGCGTCATAGGAATACATTACATTTAAAATAGCCTATGTTAAAATGAAATCAATGTTATTTTCACAATATATATATATATATATATATATATATATATATATATATATATATATATATATATATATATATATATATATATATATATATATTTACCTTATGATCAAATCTTACCAAGATTTGAACATTAGTATATATGTGTTATCTTATAATAGGCAAAAACATTAAAATGTAAAAACCTTAAAGCTGATCTGCGCTTGTTCGATTTAAGGCAGATGAGGCTATGGTTCCCAAGCTACATTATGCGAGTCTTTTTAGTTGTTTTATTGAAACTGTACAATGGATAACTTATTAACGCAATCATTTATAATAGATCTTATCAGCTGCCTTTTTTTCCTGAACTCTGAGCTCAGCCTCCAAGGCCTCCAATCTAATTCTAGCAGAGAAAACAGTTATTTTACAGTGTGTTTAGGTTGACAGCAGGTTAATGGGCCGGACTGAGAGATGCGGCTCTATGGGGCATCAGTGTAATAAGTGTGTGGTCTGATCTGTGGTTTGATCCTGTCACTTACTCGCCGCTGAAGACTCTGTCCCATCAGCCAATTAGCTCTGAGTCCAGTATATACTATAGAAAATGCCTTCCTAGCGCTCACTTCAGACCCGTTTGGGCACAATCAGAGGAAATAATCAATCTGCCTTCCACAAACGTCTTAAGACTGAGTGTGCGTCCAAGTTTGTACTTAAAAATTGGACTTTGCACTAATTGCCTGGTTTCAGTCCCATTCATTTCACGGTGACATTCGAAAGACTAAGTAATATCAGTGAGATGGCACAGAAAATCCAACTGGCTTGTTTTAGTTTTTGCTTTACAGACTTCATTTACTCTCTGAAAAATCAGTCCAGCTGGGAGTGTTTCTCACTTTGTTCCAACTGAGAAACTTTTTTATTTTTACTTGCATACTTTCGCACAGGGCCTGGGGAAAAGTCAGCAATTAAGGGCAAAAACTGAATGAAATTTAAAGGTGCTCTAAGTAAATCGCTATATATCTATCTGTCTGGTCAACTTGTTACAAAATAATATATTAAATATTAATATAAAATAATATAATATGCTTTAAGTCGTTTTAAAAAGTATGTCATTATTTTCATGATTGGATTATTATCAGTTCAAACTGTTTCAGTGAATCACTGAATCAATACAGAATTTTGATTCAAAATTCTTGTTTGATTACTTTTGCATCATTTTCATATTTACAGAGGTCTTCATGTGACTATATATATATATATATATATATATATATATATATATATGTGTGTGTGTGTGTGTGTGTGTGTGTGTGTGTGTGTGTGTGTGTGTGTGTGTGTGTATTGTGAAATGTTTTATTGGTCTATATTAAAGAATAATGAAAATTATATAATACTTCCTTATATTCATCTAGTGAGAAATGTTGAAAACATGTTTTGATTATTTTTAATAATGTTAAAATTAATGTTAAGATGCTTCAAGTTTGTTTTCTGCAGCATTTCTCTGCATCATTTTAAACAGTTTTGTCTAAAGTGTTATACATTCTTTAGGTGTGAAGCCTTTTAATGTTAAAATAAAATAAAATAATACTTAATGCCCCTTTAAAGCAATGAGAATATTTTAAATTCCTGCAATAATTACTAAACGTGTGCCCACATGTACAAGTGCAGTCTTGAGAACGCATGTTTAAATGTCGCATGCCTTTAAGCGTTAACGTTTATTCCTTACTGGGAAATATTTATACCTCGTTGTCTGTGGCAGATTAAATCATGATTCACTTCATGGAATCAATTTCACAGCCTATTTCAGCAGCACCGTATCCCGCAACCAACTGATGTCATTTTACCCCACTATTTGTCTCGCTTGGGATGCACAAGCTTTCCCAATATATTTATCCCTCTCTGTTTATCAAATCATCCTGCATAAAATCTTCATTAATACACATGATTGAAATCCTAATATTATAGTGAGGCAAGGCTGTTTTTTCTTACTCCCGGTTCTTTGTACAACTTCTTTTTTTGCACGTACACAATCATTTTATATGGATGTGTGTTATTTATTAAGGTCAGACCGGCACGTTTCAGAACTCTCTGGGCTTGTCAACATCAGGGAGAGATGCGTTCTGTCAGCTACAAGAGCTGTCGACTTTAAGACAGCTCCTAAACTATTAGAGTTATACTGTGACAAAGCTGCTCTCGCACACTGTCATACCCTTGTTCTGATAAACAGTTGTCCTGTCACACTCTTGTACACTACTAGACTTTTGCGCTCACATCAGTGCTTGATCTAAACTAGTAGTCAACCAATATTCATGCCATATACTATATAGAGGGAAAGTTGTCAGATGGCTAATAAAAATATTTTTAAATTAAATTATATATAATTCAGTCAGTAAGTTTTTAAAAGAAGTCTCTTATGCTCGCCGAGATTGCAGTTATTTGATCAAAAATACGGTAAAAACTGCAATACTGTCACGGTTAGGTTCGTTTTCCTGATCTTTTAGTTTGTTATTCATCACATGTATTGGTTGAGTTCCCGCCTGTCTTCCGTCTCCATGGTCACACGTCTTTATGAGTTGGTTTGGTTCAGCTGTGTTTGATTATCACCTTGTTATCTGCATAAGTTCCTGCTTTTCTTATGTTCATCGGTCTCATATACACATGGTTGTGTTTGCCTTGCCTGTCTTTGTGGAATATTATTAAACAACATTGGAATCTTTCGTCTTTGTACCTACCACAAATATGTGAAATATTACATTTTAAAATATCTGTTTTCTATTTGAATACATTTTAAAATGTAATTTATTCCTGTGATGCAAAGCTGAATTTTCAGTATCATTAACTCCAGTCATCATTGTCACATGATCCTTCTAATATTTGCTGCTCAAGAAACATTTCTAATTATTATCAATGTTAAAAAACAGTTGTGCTGCTTAATATTTTGGTGGAATACATTGTTTTCAGGATTCTTTGATAAATAGAAAGATCAAAAGTCCAACATTTCATTGAAATAGAAATCTTTTGTGACATTATTAATGTATTTAAAGTCACTTTTGACTGAATAAAATTATTACTTTCTTTCAAAGAAACCAAAAAATCATTCTGACCACAAACTTTTGATTGGTAGTGTGTGTATTATATAGCTTGCTTTAATAAAACCGAGTAACAGTCACACAAAATTGCAGTAATATCGTGGCTATACTTTTAGTCTTTTATTCTTTTAGTTATTGATTCCCCAGCGCCAGCTAGACTACCACCCTTTTTTTCCTGTGAGACATCTATCCTTTCTCATCGCTGAGTCAGTGTGTTTGAGAGGTTTTTTTATTTAGAGGAAATGAAAGAAAAGCTTTTCTATAAAGGTGGGGGTTGTTGTTATGACTGTAAGAGAATGCTGTACATCACATATTCTGTATCTATCTTTGTTCCCTTCCCGTTTCCTTGACCTCCTCTGTTGCACTCGTGTTTTGTCTCTCTATTTCACGCGGTGTGTGTGTTATAACTGTAAAGGCTGTAATCATCCTCCCTCATTTATTACTAGAGCAGAGTTTGGCTCCTCCCACACGCTCCTCTGGCTCTTCAAGACATGTTAGCAGGGAAGAGAATCAATCATCTCCCCAAGCTATTCCAGTGGACAAACACATCCAGACCTGCCCACTGGAATACACTGAAGCTTATAACAATTGCTAGCTTGTAGCTGAGAATTTCTTCATTGCAAGATAGTGGTTTTTATTTAGATTCACCCCAGCGAAACGCTTGTTCAAATTCATTCACTGACTTCATTCAGTAGCTCTGCTTGCATGTTACTGTATTTGCTTGCACTATAAGATGAAGGATAAAGATATTCGCTCACTTAAAAGATCCATTCAAAATAACAGGCTGTGATCATTGTTAGGCCTCGATGATTGCCGACGGTTAACATCAGAAGTGCTTATCGATATTGCCTCATCACACTCTTGGCCAAACATAATGAAACCCTGTGTTGGTCCAAACTGGTGAGCAGGTGGTTGTGGGGTACAGATGCTGGTAGAGTGGGTAATACTACATCCAAATGTCCATGAGTGATGAATACACAAAAAACTCCTCCATCTGGTTCACATGAGCAGCAGCTGGGTCGGGCCGAGATCAGCTGGACTTCACCTGGACCAACTGGAACCGTATGCTAGCACAACCTTGCACAAACGTTACGTTTCACTATAAAATCCAAAGAAAGACAAAAGACATTATATTTTGCAAGGAAGCCTATTTTAGGACCATTTCAGTTATCTTGTATTATGATATTTTTTTCAAGATGATTAAGCACATTTCCTCTGCATGTTCTCATTAACATAATGTATCTGGATATGTGTTTTACTTTTCTCATTCTCTATTGTGTATTACAGATTTTTTTTTATTATTGTAATGCCATGATTTATTTTTTATTTAAAAATTACGTAGAGCACAAGGAATACTACTGTACCATGATTTGTTTTTACTACCGTAAATGTTTAATATTATGAATTTGAAGGGAAATGTGCTTAATTGACATGAAAGAAAGTCACCAATCCAAAAAATGTAATAGTGCATAATAGAAAAAAGTTAGTTTCTGTAATTTTCTCTAAGCATAATGTAATGTAACTATGTTTATTATGCACTTTAAATTTGACATTTTAGGAAAATTTCAGCGAAAATACAGTATATACGATTTCTGCATTCGAGATTGCATACTCTTGAGTAGGTAAAAGTACTTTCTATATAGTATGAATGTGTGTAGTAATCTGGACGTTCTACATTGGCCATGTTGTCATTACCATGTGACCTGTTGTGTCGCTTCACTTCCATTCACTTCCATTCATAAATCCTCTCCCGTGGCCTTTTGGGATTGTAAAGTGTTTATCGTATGCACACTTCAGAATCTCACCAGAATTTTATGGGTACTGTGAATTTGGACACACTACTCTTGTCACATATTGCTTTTTTGCCTACTAAATAGTAGGGAAGTATGTGATTTCAGACAGCATTATGTCTTTTCAGTGCAGTGATGAAATTATGGGAGCATTCCAGCTGAACGAGACCATCTATAAATGTGGTCTGAATGCAGTTTGCTTATAACTTTAATGTGTTGTGTGGCTGTAGCAAATGCACAATGTTGGAGTATCCAAAAGAAAAACTTTATTCACAAAAACAAAGCAAACATGCAGGAGATCACTGGATAAACAGGAGAGAATAACACAACCACGTTATACGCAAACATAAACCAGACTAAACAAAGAACTGAGAGGAACTAAGGGCTTAAAATGAACTGAACAGAAACTGGTGCGTGATAAATCAGAAACCATGGAAACTAATAATGACCAGGAACACAGGGAAAACAAACCCAAAACACAGTGAAACATAATCCTGACAATAACGTGAACGCAAGGTGCCTTGGTTTCCCTTTATTTTTTAATATTTTATTTTTTATTTTAATTCACAAATCTATTTGGTTGTTACCATCCGATCTAATGTTATACAAAGTCACGGGAAAATCAATTATTATATATTGCTTAACTATAATACTAAAACACTAGATGGTTTCACTTTATTTTGATATTGCTATAAGTAATTTGCAACTACATGTCAAGTAAATCTCATTAGAGTAGTAGTAGAGTATTAGTAGACTGTTAGGGTTAGAATAAGTTGACATATAGTTGCAAAGTTAGTAGAATTTCTGTTGGGGAGCATCAAAATAAAGTGTTAGCAGATATTAAAGGATCAGTTCACTTCAGCATTAAAATGTCCTGATAATTTTCTCGCCCCCATGTCATCCAAGATGTCCATGTCTTTCTTTCTTCAGTCGAAAAGAAATTAAGGTTTTTGAGGAAAACATTCCAGAATTTTTCTCCATATTGTGGACTTCAACGGGAACCAACGGCTTGACCTTTCAAGTGCAAGTGCAGAACGAGTGCAGGACCAGCATTTGTGGTTAAAAAGTACATAAATATTTATATATATATATATATATATATATATATATATAAAAAAGACCAATCGTTTCGCTAGATAAGACACTTATTCCTTGGCTGGGATCGTATAGAGCCCTTTGAAGCTGCAATTTGGACCTTCAAACCGTAGTACCCCATTGAAGTCCACTATAAACTAAAATCCTGGAATGTTTTCCTCCAAAAACTTAATTTCTTTTCGACTGAAGAAAGAAAGACACGAACATCTTGGATGACATGGGGGTGAGAAAATTATCAGGACATTTCTGAAGTGAACTAATCCTTTAAGCAGACAGTCTACTAATACTCTAATGAGAGTTAGTTGACATGTAGTTAATATTGTTAACAAATATTGTATTACCCTATATACTACATGTCATTATTCTACATGTATTATTTTTAATGTCGATGTGTTTTGATTATTTAAAAAAAAA
Source organism: Scardinius erythrophthalmus (assembly GCF_964197995.2). Classification (NCBI taxonomy): domain Eukaryota; kingdom Metazoa; phylum Chordata; class Actinopteri; order Cypriniformes; family Leuciscidae; genus Scardinius; species Scardinius erythrophthalmus. The sequence goes on along the minus strand of NC_138242.1, from coordinate 27,556,867 downwards.
ATTAGGTTGATTTTGATTTAGTTTTTGTAGGCAGGCAATTCGGCTTCAGTAGTCAATAGCTCTATGTCAGTATCATGAGCCGCCCACCTCTTGATAAACCCGATAGTTGGCCAGCTCCGTTAGTCAGTCTGTGTCATTCCATTTTATGAGTCATATCATGTTATTGTCAAGCTCAGTGTCATTAGACTGGATTTCTTCAGAAGAGAGCTCTCTCCACAGGTCACTGTAGTTTCTCCAGGGTTGCATCAACTCTGCTTAGACTCTATAAGAGACAGAGCCCAACACGCTCCGCAATCGACAGACTTTCTCCCTTTCTGCTCCCTCTACTCTACCAGCCACAATGGGAACATCCAAGGCCGATCAGTTTCTGATGGAGCGTGACCTCAATTTCCTCTTCCTTTCACACGAGGAGAGACCAGGATTGAGGGATGAAAAATTGATTTGCATGTGTGTGGCTTTGAGGTGTTCGGAGAGTGAACGCGGTGCTCGTACAAGATTTCCCAGGGTTTGCTTGAGGATGTGATGGTTTGAAGTGAAGCGAGAGGGTCCGCCTAATGTAGACGGAAACGTCTGACGACTGATGTGAGCTGATGAGACGTCTCACCTTTAAATCTGAACTCGCTGCTTTGCTGTTAAAATAGGTTCTAGGTCAAACCTAGACGTTAAACTATCCTGACAGTATGAAAAAAAGGTTTACTAACCTAAGGTCGAGAGGAAAATTTGGTTTTGAAACCATAGGAAACAACTGAGGTGGTCGATTATGCAAACATAAAAAGCATATTTTTAAATCCAGCATATGTGAACCTTTGCCATGCTTAGAGAAAGTAATAACAAGGTTTTTAATTAACTGATCCAAGAAATAATGACTACTTTAATTTTATTGTTAGTTTACTCTTTTGCAAGTGTTTAACAGACATTTAGCACTTCATGTGTAAATGAATGTGTAAAGCACTGAGATGAAAAATATACTTTAATTTTAGTCTCCAGCTTTTTAGATTTTTCTCCTGAGAAATGGACTTAAAATTTCATAACTGTCTTATCTCAACAATATCTCAAACTGTGCTAAAAATATATAGCAAAGTGTGTAATCAAATTATTTTAACTTTAAACATTTCTCAAGATATGCAATCCACATTCATTTTGTCTCTGCAGTCTGTATGTGAACACTTACTGCATTTGTGTCTATTCTGTATTTCTCCTAAGGACTTTTAAGAGAACCATCTGAGATAAGTTGATGCAACGTGAATGTGAAAGCGCAACATCTGAGCATTAAATGTCCGCCTGGGAAGCTGAGAGCTGTTTTGAATTCATTATTACCTGAGTCAATAGAACAGCCTCAAATGATCTGCAGAATCTGCAATAGCAGCTTCATGCAGTGTTAAGGAACATGATTTTACACCATCTGATTAAAGTATCGCATTCAGAGACATGTAATACTAATGTCAAGATAGTCAAGGGCTGTTGAAAGTCAATCAGAAATGTTTTTGAATGTACAGTCATGGCCAGAAGTTTGTGAGCAAACAAAGTTTGTTACAAAACATCTTTTCACAAAAACTTGTGTATAACCTTTTTCCACTTTATTAAAGAGAAATATTTCTACAAGTACTTCACACTTCACTCAGCATGACTCACCTGCATGTTAAAGCAGTACAGGTTTTCTTACACTTGAAAAATAGTTATTTGAAAGTGGAGGAGTGTGTGAGTGTACACCACTCAGATATTCAGCAGAAAGTAAAAAATCCATTCATTTTCTCCTCTGAGAAATAGATTTCATCAATAATATATTCACAAAGGGATAGTTGTATGAATTTCTTTCTTCTGTTGAACACAAAAGATGATATTGGCCCCATTGACTTCCATTGTATTTTTCCCCCATACTACGGAAGTAAATGCGCCTAAATGGCCTAGCAATTTTAACAGCTACCGTTGACGAGCGGCAGTAACGTTTGTAGACTTTTTCTGAAAGTTATATTAAACTGTCTGAAAACAAAACAGGGTTCACTACCAGTCTAAATATGTTCACCGTGGTCCATTTCTGTGTATAATATAGATTAAAAGCAGTTGCTGCTTACCAATTCAGATGCTGCATCCTTTGAAGGCTGCATTTGAAGGTTGTTTGCGCGATGAAGGCTGTCCCAATTCGAAGGCTCCTCCAAATCCATCCTTCATTTCCCGTGCAGTGAAGGATACAACAGATTGAGCCTTAGTGGTCTTGCCTACCCTAGAATTCATTGCGCGCCAGTGACGACAGGTTTTTTTTTTTTTTTTTTAAGTTGCCGAATTACACTTGTAAAAGTACGTTTTGGGTTTCAAATTACTGAAATATCCAATGATACAAATGTAAAAATAAAGATTAAACTTGACAGCGGTTTAAATGTTGATATATCTTACTAAGATGCGACTATGGTTTCTACTCTTTATTATATAAACAGAATGGACTGTGGTGAACATATTAAACTCTGTTTTGTTTTCAGTTTAAAAGAACTTTTAATTAAATCCAGTACAAACGTTACAGTAACTCATTAAAGGGATAGTTCACTTTGAAATTAAATTTGGTATGTTTTAGCTTACCTCAAGGGCATCCAAGATGTAGGTGTCTTTGTTTCCGCAGTAGTTTCAATTTTGATATTTTTATGTCAAACCGTTCTTGTCTGTCAGTCATATAATGCAGGTCTATGGTCACTGTCTCAAAGAGCATGCACAGAGAAGTCCAAATTAAACTATTCCCCATCGTAAGTACAAATTGATGGCCTAGGACACGAAACAAGCGGTTTGTGTGAGAAAACGAACAGTATTTATATTGTTTTTACCTCTTGTACACAACCACGTCCAAGTGATCTGAGGGTGCGCGCGCTTCCTGGTGTGTTACGTGTGCGCGCGTTCTGGCTTAGTCTGCGCAAGCGCCGGAAAGTGTACAAGAGGTAAAAACGATATAAATAATGTTCGAAACGTACCAAAATTTAATTTCAAAGTGAACTATCCCTTTAACAGTAGCTGTCACAGTTGCTGTGCGACAAGAACAGTCCTCCGTAGGCTAGCCCGTCCCGTTTAACAACGCTCAGTCCGACCTTCGAAGGATGCAGCCTCTGAATTGGGACGCAGCTTGTGGGTTGAAGACTTAGGCAATAGTTTATTCCTTCATAAAAGAACTTAAACCCTTTTCTTTTCCCTTGTATCTCTACACTTACTTGCTTCAAATCAAAGTCTGTAATGTTGTGATTCATCTTGGATCTGGTTGGCTTGGTTCATGGCTTAGAACAGCGATTTCCAACTGGGTTTTACATTTTGCTTTATTTGAAAATTCACCCTATTTATTTTCTAAATGCATGTTATAAATCTTACTGTGAATGATTCATCGATGTATGTTTATGTTTCGTCAAATGTTTTTTATTTGAATTGCCATTACTGGATCCTCTGGTGAAAACCCCTATCCATGCAAGCTAGCATTGATCAGCCTCCACTTTTGAGTGCAACGTCCACATCGCTACTTTTGATTCATCGCTATTTTTAAGAAACTGATTTCTGATTTTTATAGCTCTGCTTGATTAATGATAATGGTATCTTGTATAAAATGAAATTAATCCATTTCTGGTTTGAAGTCAACTGAAGTCACAATGAAATGGAAGTAGTGACAGATCATTGTTTCTGCATATAGATTATTGAAAAAGAAAAATGTATATTATTGGTTGATTATTGGATTTTGAGATGTGGGCATTGCACTCAAAAGTGGAGTCAATTGAACGTGAGCTTACAGGGATGGGGTTTATTTTGATTAAATGAACTGGAAAAAATGAAATGTACACAAATTAATTGTTCATAATGAGATCTATAATATGCATTTAGAAAAGATAGGGTGAAGTTTCATTTCATGTTGACTTCAAGGGGTTCTTGAGATTTACTTATGGGGCTGTGGGGTTTTGAGATTTACTTATGGGGCTGTGGGGGTATAAGACAAATAAAAAAAAAATATTGGGAAATACCGGCCTATTTCTTTTTTGTTGAATTGTTTGAAATCCCTTTGAGAAAATGAATGGGGATCCAAGATCCAAGGCTGCTGAAAAAGTGGGCGGTCACTGTTGAGCTCTATTGCATTAGAAATGAGCTGGGAGAGAGAGAGAGAGAGAGGCTGAAAAGAACAAGGCCGCATGTTCAGTTTTTCAACACGTTTCCGAGAATTGAGAGAGAATGTCTGGAAGGATCCAATGCAATTTTTTATGCATGTCAGATTCAGTGTGTGTTATATTAGGTCGTATGCATGCATGCATGTGTGTGCTCGTTTCACACAAAAGATAACGCATGTTCAGGCATGACAGACCTGGCAATAGCATTTCAGGTCATCTTTTGTCTGAACGGAAATCGCATTGATCTGATAAAAACTGCAATTTAACTAACCTTTCTATCTGTTCGTTTGTATCTGTAAATGGCAGCTGTGTTACTGCGTGCGCGTGCAGAGTTTGTTCGCATATCAGCATCTGTCTCTGTCTTTGTGATGACAGTGGAGACTCTCATCTCGCTCCTGCTTATTGATTTTTCCCTCCCCATGTTGACGTTGATGTTGCGAAATGAGGTTTGGCTCCGTGGAAAGCTACTGCGTTTAGCCGTGTGTCTTTTTCTCTTTCACTGCTGTTTCCTCCTTCCTCTCTAATGAATATTTTCCAGCTATAAAGTGTAACAGCCACCCATCAACTCGATTTGAGTCTGTTTACGAGACTATTTGTATTGTCCAATTCCATAGAAACTCTTTGAGCTCATCATTTGAAGTAAAAAAACAGATCATTAAAGGGTAAAGTGATTACAGCTTCACAGGAAACTTTATGACATTATCACGTAAATGTCGCTGCACGTTTGTAGATGTGTTTGCCGGAGCGTGTTTATAAATGTGTTCATCCATCTGGCCCTTGTGTTTTGGGTTATTATGTGAAGGCTAGTCACGCATAGCCAGACATTTGGCTATAAGTGTGTAGTTGGATCCAAAATTCCTCTTTGGAAGACTAATGTTCTTTATTAACACACTGATATATAGTTCCACACCTCGAATCTGATTGGCTGAGAGGCTTTAGAGTGCTTTGCATCAGTATTAGCACAGAGACTGTTTTTCCTTTTCATAATCTCCGATAACATTATTTTTTAATGACCCGTAAATACTTTTTCATGCTAATTTGAATTAATTTCAGGTGCTGCCAGATTTCTGTGTTAAACTCAGCAGTCCAGTAGTGGGAGTCAAATGTCTCATTGAATAACTGCATGATTCCTGTCACTTATTTGGACTTAACCAATTATTTAGACACATTCTTTTCATGTTTTCAGAGAATTATCCTGTTGGGCCCCAATTTCATGAAACAGTTGAGTAGAATTCTTGCTGGGCTGGATTTTGCCTTCACAGTTAACATAAAAATAAAATTAGACAAATTTTCAATATACTGTATGTTCCAGTCAGAATTCATCTGTGCAGGTGATAAAAAAAAATAAAAGAAAGTTTGTTCTAATCATAATTAGATGATTTTAAGAATCATAAGGCAGGCTTAAAGGAGAACTCCGGTCAATTTTAACATTGAGCTCATTTTTTTGTACATTTGGAGTGCTGTCAATACAGAGAACAACGACAAAAATCGGTGTTGCCTACACCGTGTTATCCTCTTTTTAAAATTTGCACCCTGTTGACTTCAATGGGGCAAGTACTAAACCTGCTTTTAGCCTCTTAACATCCTTGATGTGTCATTACAAGTGCACAGAAAATGTGAGTGATTCCTTCAGAGTGAACACGAGTGAATCTGACTGCAGTAGATGTGAAAGATATGTATAAAAGTGATGTTATTTAAGCCAGCGCAAATACCTGTGTTTACATCCTGTTTTCGGTTGAAGTCCAAAGTAGTCGATTGCCGAGTTCACGCGCATAGGTTTAGTTACCTATGATCACGCACGTGAACTCGGCAATCGATTACTTTGATCCGGAGCCGGAGTTCTCCTTTAAGGAACAGAAGAACCGTGTTTATGTACACTATTATACTTATTACATTCCTAAATAAATAATTAGACACAAAATATTGATTTGAATACTTTATTAGCTCATTAATCGCAAAGAATCCACAAAGTAAAACAGTTCCTAGCAAGCAGCTTTGAGACAAAGTTCAAACAAGGGATGATTAAAGATTACAGCTGTATCACTTACTGCACTGCTTTTCTCCACAAAAAAATAATTACGGAGACATGAAATATTGATTTGCGCAGAAACTGTTATAAATCTTACATGTTTATTATCTTATAATCCATTACAGTGTACTAGACGAATACTTACAATATTACCTTATAGATCTACTATTAATACTGAAGTTTCAGTTTGGTTTTACAGTAAACACAGTCAATAACTGAGGCGCAAGATGGCAGAATGAAATGAGAGTGTGTCTGCTTTGTGATACGAGGGACGTGAAAGAAACGCTGGCCTCAAAAACCCAGATGAGCGGTCATTATACGGCATTGCTATTGACGACCGTCATTAACGGGAATAACTGACCTCGAAATGCCAGTTAATGTTAATCTAATCGCATGTAATGATAGATATAAAAATGCATAATTGAGAAGGTGAACTTGACCTTCAGCCTCCACATCTTGATCAATAAACCTCCTAAAAAGTGTCTGCCAGTGGTTTTTCAGAATCAACCACTGCCAAGCCCAAATCAAGCAGATTTTCTTGTTGCATTTGTTAACTACTTAGTGAGAACCATGTAAATTTGTTTACAGGAAAAATGATCTGTTTGCAAGAACTGTACACTTGTGTCTGAAGAATCAACATTTTCTACTCTACGACTCGAGACTAGTTTGACATGCTGTTCTTTTTGACAAAATGATTTTTGCCAGTCAGTGTGAATGGAGCAATTATATACCATATTCGAATTATTTCGGTGCATATGCTTTTCGATGATACTTAATTATAGGGTCAATTATTAAGCATCAAAGGTCTTTTGAAGCTCATTATAATCTTCAGTGTTCTTGTACATCGTGAGCTTTAGCAGATTTTGAACACTGACTGGATGCTTTACTGGATGCATCTGTATCTGATACAGGCAGCATGTCTCTTCCCAGGATCAAACCAAGCACACTCATTAGGAACGAGATAAAGCTAATTACTATCAATACACTGAAGTATTTATGGAAATGAGTCACTGCAATTAGCCAGCTATACACCAATGAAGAGAATCAGAGGCTTAGTTAGGAAAGAAATCCACATTCGAATAATCTGAGAGGAAACCTATTTTAATCTCTAAAAGTGATTGTGGCACACATATGTGATTCACATGCATTAATACATGGATAGGCTTTAGGCTTTCTGCGGCAATACATATTAATAATGTATAAAGCTTTGGAAGCTTTCTTTTTGAAATAATCTGTCTCAAATGAGTTAAACCCACCGCTGTGTGCATCAAAATACACATCTTTTCATATCTACACTCTTAATGATAACGTTATTGGCATCTATGGTTCTCTGAAGAACCTTTGAAACATTTTTCTTGCAGAAAAGGTTTTTTATAGCAAAAAAGGTTATTAAAATGTTCTTTACACTAAGAAAAAATGGTTCACTAAAAGAGTCTTTGGGGAACCAAAAATGGTTCTTCTATGGCATCTCTTGCAAGGGTGTAGTGAGTAGTTTGAGAATAAAATGTTGGTTGCACTTTATTTTACAGTATGAGTACTTAGAGTGTACTTACCTAAAAAATACAGGGTAATATAAGGATGTACGTATATGAATATAATATATATATGAAGCGTCCTTGAGCTTGGGAAAGGTGCTATATAAATGAAACATTATTATTATTATATGGGTTAAGGTTAGGTTCAGGGTTGGTACCTAGTTATTACCCAGTTATTGTTATTATTATAATAATAAGTACATTGTATGTGGATTGGGAACAGGAGTGTTAAATAAAGTGCTACCGAAATGTTTCTTGAGCACTAAATCAGCATATTAAAATGATTTCTGAAGGATCATGTGACACTGAAGACTGGAGTAATGATGCTGAAAATTCAGCTTTGTCACCACAACTATAAATGTCATTTTAAAATATATTAAAATAAAAAATTAAATCATAGTTCACAATATTACTTTTTTTTTTACTGTAATTTTGATCAAATAAATGCAGCCTTGTTGTTAAAATCAAGTCCTGCTCTACAGAAGTTAAATGCATTGTGATTTTTGCCATTTTGTATTTTTCTGCATTTTTAGAAAAAATAAAATAAAAATTGTGGTAGGTATTGTGGTATTTGTGGTATTTGTATTGTGACTAACAAGAATAAACTGCAGCACACACACACAAAAGACAGATGACTGTGCATGATAAAACACTCTTTGTGCTGAGCGGAATGGACCAATCAGGATGTTTCCTGAGTAGGTTTACAGGAAATGCATTATTTCTGCATTATTCTCATCTCTTTAATGCCATCTGTCCGGTTTCTACTTAGCTTGAGTGCTAAGACCCGCAATGGACCTAATCCAAGTTCTCCTATCATTTGGACATTATTTACTGAAAGAAAATGCAGACGAAGCTTTTTACATGTAAAAAGCATATTTAATACTCACATCACCTTTAATGTCTTTGACTGTGTATTTGTGGCACAGAATGAGATTGTTTGTGCATTTTCATCGCTCTGAATTAATTCACTTGTTTTCATTTCTGCATCCAGTGTATCTCTTCTCAATTTGATGAAGATTAAATTGAGTGTGTGAGATTATATTGAATGCCGTAAGCAAACTAATGTGTGAAGTGATTTGCTGGGGAAGATTGTTCTCTCCGGCTGCAGGCATGCGCTTCAGCCTTCATTTCCTTTATTTTCATTAAAGACAGGAAGTCTCACAATACATGAGAGTCATGTTTGCTTAGTACAGTTACAGTGTACCAGACCTAATGAACACTGAAGATTTTTTAATGTTTTTGAAAAAAGTCTCACCAAGGCTGCATTTATTTGATCCGAAATACAGTCAAAATATTGTGAAATATTATTACAATTTAAAATAACAGTGTTTTATTTGAATATACTTCAAAATGTAATGTATTCCTTTATTTTCAGCATCATTACTCCAGTCTTCAGTGTCACGTGGTCCTTCAGAAATCATTCTGATATGATGAATTAGAGCTCTTTCTTATCATTATCAAAACAGTTGTGCTGCTTAATGGTTAATAGTGGAAACTGTGATATGTTTTTTTCTTTTGCCAATAGAAAGTTCAAAACAACATTTGAACGGCATTTATTTGAAATAGAAATCTTTTGTGACATTATAAATGTCTTTACTGTCACTTTTGATAAATTTTATCCATCCTGGCTGAATAAAAGTATTCATTTCTTAAAAAAAAATGCTTACTGACTTCAAACTTTCGAATAGTAGTTATGGAACACTTTCTTTCTTTCTTTCTTTCTTTCTTTCTTTCTTTCTTTCTTTCTTTCTTTCTTTCTTTCTTTCTTTCTTTCTTTCTTTCTTTCTTTCTTTCTTTCTTTCTTTCTTTCTTTCTTTCTTTCTTTCTTTCTTTTTTATTTCTTTCTTTCTTTCTTTCTTTCCACCGTGTCTTGCACTCTTGGAGGTAAATTCTCTTCTCTATTCTTATCATCGTGGTGTATTGGAGCCCAAAGCACCGGCCCACCTGAATGAGACCAGAATAATTCAATCAGATTGGCTGAGATCTCATTTGAGGCTGTTTGCAGGCCGCTAAGCACAGGCTTTGCCTCTGTCAGAATTCCACACAATGCCTCGGGACCGGTGATTGACAGCTCTCGGGTTCTTTCAAGTATAGAGTTCATCATTTTTCCTGGAAGTTCTTGCCTTTTTCCTTTGCGCTTCCGTGGGTTTTGCATTACCCTATTACCGCCAGTGTGTTTGGGTGAGTTCATCCGTGTCTACATGTATGTGAAAATGTCGATGCTTTTACACTACACTGATTGGTGGAACACTCCTCGTGAAGCAACGTGAGGTTAAGTGCCTGACTCAAGGGCAAATCACCTCTGGAGTTCAGGGTCACCCCAGGGACACTATAAAAGGGGAGGAGACAGACCTCTGGTTGGAAAATCAATGGGAAAGGAAGAGATAATTGTCTTTTGTGCATTTAGTTTTGAGCATTTGTGCAAAACGGCAAAAAAAAAAATGCTACATACAGACAATGCCTTATCACTCTTCATACTCAAAAGCTAGACAAAGATGCGTCTTCAGATGCCTTAAAAATGTTTAAAGTTGGAGCAAGTCTAATGTGAGGCGGCCATCTCTTCGGTGCTACTACTGCAAAGGCTTTGCTTATGTGGAACATAAACATATTTTGAAGACCATTGGGAACCAAACAACATTGAAACCCACTGACTTCCATAATATGAACAAAAACAAACACTTTCCCCTTTTCCACCAGAATGGTTCACGTTCTGGAGCCAGAGCCTGTCAAACTGGAGCCTGTCGCGAACCGGCCACACGTTTCCACAGACTTGAGGAACGAATGGTGACTTAACGCTACCGTGTGTAGTTGTTTGTCTAAAAACAAAACATTGTGCATCCAGGTGTTTGTGCAGGCAGAACGGCACTTCTGTTCACATCGTTCCTTTTTTATGACAAACTGAAACTGAATCCGTTGATTCACTCGCTGGGTTTTTCTCACGCGCAGAGTTTTATATATTTAGATGTAAAGAGCAATGTAGCGCAACGTTATTACATTGCTCAACGAGACCGGGCCAGTATGGCTATACGTTCACACTCTCAGTCCAAATCTGATCATTTGTGTTTGCGACTGGATTCTGATCTAAAATTATTGACTGTCCATATTGTGAATCACAACTGTTCAAATCCGATTTGTTTGTCCATGCCGCTCTTTCGTTTTTCTGGAATATCTGCATTGGTTTCTATGGCAATAGCGTAGAAACAGCAAACGGAGGGGTTTGCAATAGACGTTGTTTTATTTAAAACATGATATTGTGTAGCTAGACTACCGCGTCTTATGAGGCAGAACCACACGAGGCTTTCTGTGCTGTCGTCTCCACCGGTTTCAAAATATGTCTCATTTTATGCTCGTCCGGCACTTTGCAACAACACAGCATTGTTTCTGCAGCGACTTTCAACACTGTAAAAAGTGAACAGTTGGATCAACTTAAAAAAATTACTTCAATTGGTAACACCTAAAGAAATTAAGTTTTCTCAACTTAAATTATCACGTTTTATTATGAAAAATGTGATAATTTAAGTTGAGAAAACTTAATTTCTTTAGGTGTTACCAATTGAAGTAATTTTTTTTAAGTTGATCCAACTGTTCACTTTTTGCAGTGAACATGTTTCAGCAACGTCTGACGGTTACGTTTTACATGGTGTGAGAAAGTCACATAAACCATGTGAAATCCGATCGGAGCAGTCAGACTGAAACGAATTTCCAGAAATGAGATTTGAATAGGATTTCAAAACACATGAATGTAGCTCGAAATGGATTTGTAAAAATAGCATTGTGATTTTTTTCGTGTGTCATTCACACTAGCTAAATCTGATCGGATTTCAATCGGATATGCACAAAAATCGGATTTGGACTGACAGTCTAAATATAGTAGGCTATATTTCCCGCTCCACGGCTCCATTTGAGAACAGCAAGTTTTTATGGCCGGAGTTGAACCGATCTTTCCGGCCTGGAACCCCTTTTTCTGCAAGGAAATATGCGGAACAGTTCGAGGATGAACAAAGACTGGGAACCCGCACCGGAGCCATGTCGGTAGAAAAGGGGTAACTGAGACATTTCTCAAAAGATCTTCTTTTTTATTTTTGAGTGGAGTAACCCTTTAAAGACACAATCAAGCGTTGCTATATATCTACCTATAGCAATACAACGCCTATTACAGCATCCACATATAAGCTCCTTCAGTATTATCAGCAGCTATCGCATTTTTCTGGAGCTAATTACCCTCCTCCCTCCCCAGCTCCTCCTCTCGACAGTCAGGATCGGCATTCTGATTCCGACTAAATTCTCGAATTATGTTGTACAGTAAAATATTGACATTAATGATATCTGCAATACATTCATGTTGGTTCTGTTCTGTTTACCCTAGGGGGGTTATTGTTGCTCTCGCCCAGAACAGAACCATACCGCCAATCCAAACTGTATGCTAATTGTCAATGGTCTTTGACGATAGTGGTCCTAACAGAACTAGTCATTTAGTCAAGCCACTTACTTGTTGATTTTGAATTTTGAATAAATTCTGTTGTAGCCCAGGTTTATGTGTTTTTGCACGTGAGTGTGAGCGTTTACATGCATGTGTGATTGAATGGATAAATGGTCCAGTCGGTCCAATTTGCTATGGAAGGTCATGACCTGAAAGTGCAATTCCGGCATTACATGGACAGTGTTCATGTACTCTGAATGCACCACAAAGAACACATCTAAAGTATTCTGAGATGGATGGAATTAAAAATTGAGGCAAATCTGCCTCCCAGAGTGCTTTGCACTACTTTGGTTTCTTTGAATGCTCTTGAATAGTGCAAACAGCTCATGACTGGTGCACGTCTCGGCGTGCTTTTACCATGTCTGTGCTGAGCCACAGTCCCGTCTCAGAAATAAACATCCTGTTGGGTTTTTGATCTCTGGATCACTCCCTCTCTAACCGATCTAGCTCTCTTTCTTTTCTTTAGTATATGCTTCATGTTTTTGAGAGCACAAATGCGGAGAATTTAGTTTGACGTTTATAATATTCACATTTGTGTGCGTACAGGAGTCACTGTAGGAGCCCTATTTATTTGAAACCCTGGGTTTGCTAGCTCCATGTGTTCTTCACAAAAACCCTGCTCCATCCTCTTCCTTTCTTTCATGGTCCTATTTATGACTTTAACCTCTGTTGTTCAATTTATTATTCAATTTTTTTATGATAGACAGAGCCTCACTGTGGTAGTGCTATTTTCTGGTTGTTTTAATTGGTGCATACAATTAGAAATCTTAAAATACATCTTGTTTTGCTGCTTAATATGTTTGTAGAATGTTTCAGGATTCTTTAATGACTAGAAAGTTCAAAAGAACATCATTTATGTGAAATAAAAATCTTTTATTTTGAATAATTGATTTTGATCAATTTATTGCATTCTTGCTAAATAAATGTATCAATTTTCTTTTTCAAAAAAGAAAATCTTACTATCCCTTATAGTAAGTTAAAGTAGCCATTTTGATTTTCTTTCCATTTTTGTCAAAGGATATTTGTTTATAGTTATTATTTTAGGCATTTCAAGGAAATTATATTATGCTATGCTCAATGTTAAGTTCATAAAATAAACAGTAGCCCCGAAGATTATTTAGGCACTTTAAATGTCCTTAAATTATAAAACAAAATATTAAACTAAGAGGCATTTATTTTAAAGAAATATTTAAATATGATTTCTATTTATTTTGAGAATACTTCTAGCATCATTTCTTTTTGCAGAAGACACTTAATATTTAATAATTGGTTGGTAAAGTGTGATTTAAGCATCCAAATACTAGTTGAAGGCTATAAATACTGTGTATTATCTGAATTGGCTTAGTGATTACTTAAGATTGTAGATCCCTGATTACATGCATCATAAATGCTTTTTAATCAGGTGTTATAAGAGGAGGTTTAGATGTTATGAGGAGAGAATAATAGCGTTTGAATTCATTCTGTGTGGTCACTCTTTTCCGTCCGTGTGTCCGCAGGATCTGATTTCGATAAGAGTCAGGCTGAGCGGGTGATAAGCTGAACGCTTGGCGCACCACAAAACGTCTTCACCGGGGGAAATGAATGGCAGCTCCCAAGGGGACTGTTTATATATATATTTTTTTAGCTCTATTTGTTGACGGAAATTCCGAGCTCCGTGACGGGCTTCTATTCTGTCGATCAGTCGTTGGTATGTGCGGAGTTGATTCCTCAGCAGGCCAATTCAGAGGTTCAGGTGCCACATATGCAGGGACGACAGAATGAGTGCATGGAAAAAAAATGCCGCGGAAATCCACAAACACAAAGCTGGGCATTTTACACGCGCACATTATTTTTTTCTTTCTTTGTGTTCGTCTGGCTTTGTTTCCTAAATCCTCTCCCAGGCAGGAGTGCAAGGCATTCAATGCCAACTGGCTTTTTATCTTGTGACATTTATTTATTTTCTCTCCTTTCCTTTCCCTTTTTTGTTTTTCCGTGAGGCACAGCAGCTGTGCCGGTACAGATGGGCCGAGAGAAGCACACCTCGTTGTAATAACACTATCTATTTCCACATAAACAGACTAACAAATGTCAGCAGCTTGGCTAACCATGTGAGCATGGCAACCTTTTCAGTGGCGGGAAGAAGAAGGTTTCTGCCTGTGATGAGATTGCAGTGTGTGTGTGTGTGGGTATGGGAGATTGACAGTCTAACAGATGTTCCTCATTGGCTCTCTGGCTGACGGTGTGTGTGTTGGGTAAGAGATACACAGGTCACGGGCGTGAGGCAGGCGTAGGCTGCTGGGATAATTCGCCATGTGTGTCCCTCTCCCTCCAGCATCCATTATGTGTTTCCTTTAGTTCCTTATTGCACATATGTCTCCTAATTTTGTTTCACTGACTTGGTTTACGTGATTTCAATTCATCTGAATCAGTTTAGTCTGTTTCAATATTTCAGATGTGTCATTATTATGTAACTGAAAGATATTCACGTACACTGTAAAAATATTTGCAATTTTTACAGAAAAACGCTGTATTTTGAAAGTCAATCTACAGTATAGGCTCATTGGAAATCACTTAAATGACGATTATGGGATAATAAAGATTATTGATAATAATAAAGACTTATTTTTGAACTTTGTATTATAGATAGGATAATTTTCTTGTAAAATACTGTCATATTTACAAATTGTTACAAATAACCTTATGATTTACAGTGAAAAATAAATCGTGTGACACATCACATATAATTGAACGGTTTATTTGATATTTGTGAGTTTTGTGTTATTTAGTTGTTTATTGCATTATTTTAGTGTCATGTGTGCTTTACCGTTTTGTCTTTGTTTGTATGACCCCGTGTAACCGTCTGTATATGTATTGGCGTTATTCATGTTTTATGCAGGCCACTTGTGATGAACTCTTAACGGTGCAGATTGCTAGATATGATTATCAGTAGATTTTAAGGTAAAAAGTTTGTGGGATGGTGGCCTGGTATATTAAATCGGTCAATGAAATATACGTTTATAAGTTTTAAAATATACATGCATCAAAATATGCCATTCCTTAATACCCAAAACTTTTTCACTGCATTTTTTTCTGTGAATTTCTGGCAACCACAGCTGCCGTTTTTTAACATAAATTTATCAGGATTTCTTTTTTTCTTTACAGTGTATTCCAAACATAATTTGTGTCATACTTGTCAGAACTATTGTCAAAGTTCATTGTAATTATAAAGTGATTTTGAGTGTTCAAAAGGCCCTATACATAAAAACATATATTATTATTATTATTATTATTACTATTTAGAACTGCAAAAGAAACTGTCTGGCTGACAAGCAAGTGACAAATTACAGTTCCTGTTGTTTTTTCATTATCTAAAATACCTTATTACATCATTCAAATGTTAAAGCGCAATCATCTAGAGTTTCTTTTGATCATATAAAACCAAAACCATGGGTTTGATTCCCAAATGTAATTTTAACACTAAAATATGTATCTTGAATGCAGTTTTAGTTGCTGAATGTAAATGCAGTTATTCTTAACAAATTATTTAAGATCTGCTCCCTTGCAATTCGATAGTAATTTATTTAAGATTGTTTTTCTCATTTTGCTTGTGGTCAAATGGGTACATTTGGTTCTTATTAGCAGTAGATCTAGTTTTTCAATTGTAAAGCATGGTAAAATAAAAGTTGGTTCGTCAACACTTTTTTGTAATAGAGAAAAGCAATACTGTAATCAATCACAGGTAGAAGCTTTCTTATTCCAGCCTCTCTCTCTCTCTCTCTCTCTCTCTCTCTCTCTCTCTCTCTCTCTCTCTCTCTCTCTCTCTCTCTCTCTCTCTCTCTCTCTCTCTCTCTCTCTCTCTCTCTCTCTCTCTCTCGATCTTTCTTTCTTCTTTCCTTTCTTTCTTTCTTTCTATCTAATTTAAGCCTGTTCGTTTTTTTTAATCTCTCCCCTGTCAGGAGTCCATTCTGCCACCCTGTTGTTGACATGCCAGATAGTGGTTCAGAAGGCCCAAGTGAATTGTGGGAAAGGTGACCTCTGGTGAATGTCTTTTGTGAACCTCACCTTGCTCTGAGACGATAACACCTAGTTCCATAGAGAAAGAGACAGCATTCGGCAGTGTGTGTGTGTGTGTGTGTGTGTGTGTGTGTGTGTGTGTGTGTGTGTGTGTGTGTGTGTGTGTGTGCGAAATCCGAGGAAAAGCTGGAAAGACCCAAATTCAAATCACATTATGCCATAAAAACTTACAATTTTCAGAGATATGTTTGTTATTTCATTGCTTATGGACGACACATTTCATGTAGTCTAGATATTTAAATTCAGTTTCATTTTTTATTTAAGAAACACGATTTTGCTTTATCTCGTAAATTCTGTGATAAAACCTGTCAAACACATGAAATGTAAAGAAGTAAATTACTTTTCCCATAAAGAAAATTAAACTTTCTTTTTTTCCTCGTTTGCATTATGGCATTATTTTCATGACAATTAAGCACATTTCCTCAAACATTATCACTACCATAATGCAAAAAATCTCATGAATGTAATTTGAAATAAATAAACATGTATTATTGAAATTGTACATACTCTTCTGTTTAAAGGGTTCTGTACAATTTTTGTAAATCTTTTTGAAATAAGTCTCTTAAGCTCACCAAGGCCTCATGTATTTGATCAAATATACAGTAAAATATTATGTAATATTGTAAAATATTATTACACTGATTTCTGTTTTAATATAATTTTTAAATGTTATTTATTTCTGATGCAAGTTGAATTCTCAGCATCATTACTCCAGTCTTCAGTGTCACATGATCCTTGAGAAATCATTCTAATATGATGATTTGCTGCTCAAGAAACATTTCTTATTATCTTCTTTGATAATAGAAAGTTGAAAAAGAGTCTTTACTGTCACTTGTGTTCAATTTAATGTCTGTGCACAATTTTTAAAAACCATACTGACCTCAAACTTTTGAACCATAATGTACATCACTATTTGTAAGTTATGCAGTTTTTAATTAAAAATGACTAATAATGTAAAAATGACTGTACTGCAATAATGAGAATCATTATTAAAAATCATGAGAATTTTATTAAAAGTAAAATGCCTCTAATGCATTTATGTAGTAATGAGAATTTGGACGATATGCTTATTTGTCATGGAAATAATGCAGTCAGTTTTAATATAGTCCTATTTTCTCTAGGCTACATATATATATATATTTCTTTTGGTGAAATGAGGCCTGGACATGCTTTTGTGCGACTAATCCATATTTATGTGTGGGATTTCATCTAATTGGGTGTTTTTTGTGACATCACGAGGATGTATCAGGCATGAGATGCGAAAAACTGTAGCATTTCCCGAACTGGAGTCTGAGTGAGAGAGGTCTGGAAAAATGACACTGTGCCTATCTGTAGCAGTCAGGCTTGATTTTCCTCATTATTTCCTCCTTCCTATAGGAATTAATGAGGTCTGAATCCCACGCCTTCTGTAATACAGGCCACCATCAGTAATAGCCAGTTAAATGAGAGCTCTGTGGTCTAGACCGGAGATGATGGACAGACGTGTCACAGACGGGGTGAAAGTGTTTCCCACAGCGCTCTTGTGTCTGACCGTGAGCGCTGAGACCAACTTTGCAGTGTCGAATCGGGTGAAGATATATTGGGAATCATCTTGCGATCATATAGAGGCAAACTTAAAAGAGAATGAAAAACTGATATTCTATATTGCTAGTTATATGATAGCTTTATGTGCAGATAATGGGTGAATAGTGTCTTAAAATGTCAGTGTGTGTGCAGCGTTGAAGGTTGTCGACGAGGTCAAAGCAACCAGGAACGTTGTCCTGTGCCTCTGGATCTACAGTGACAGATTAATTAAAAAGGGGTTTTCCAAACATGATGGGCCTTGTGATTGCTGTCAGATTCACCAGCGTCGCTGCATGTGTTCTGGGCCAGCGTGGTTTCACTAGCATGAACAAACTCATGTGATTAAGCTGTACTTGAGTGGAAGGAACCTTTCAAAGCAAAAACCCTCCTGTCAGAGCAGACTTAGCATTTGAGAACCTCTGACAGGCCTTTCGGGATTCAAAAGGAGATTTGCCAGGGTTGTTTTTTTCCTCTCGTTTGCTGTTTCTCTAATTCTGGTCCCTTTTTTTTGGAGATCAATAGCAGCCTTTCCTAAAATTGTTAAAAAGACGGGGACTAAAAGTAAAGACACTACTAACTAACTTTACTATATTTTTATAGCTGAACGGTAGCCTTTCTTCAGCTTTCCCAGTAACAAGCTATTTTTTTTACTATGTATATATATATATATAGCATTATATATATATTATATATATATTATATATATATATAATCAATGTTAGCTATTGATTCCTAGTCATGTGTGTATATATATATATATATATATATATATATATATATACACACACACATGACTAGGAATCAATAGCTAACATTAAATAAATGATCCAGAACACACACACACAAATATACTGTGCATATATATATATACTTTAATGTTATAATTTATTGTTAATTAGGCTATATTATTAATATAATTAACAATAAATTATAATAATAAACAACTCTTTAGGGTAGGGTTATATTTAGCATAACTTTTTTATATAAAAAATATTTTGATAAATGATTAAAAGTTGCCATTCATCATACATGTTTTCATGTTTATGTTTTATACAACATTGTATTCAACAGTTCACTAAACAAGAAGTTAATATTAAATAACTTATGCTACATTTTAGACACATTCATTCCACTTACTTAGTCTATTAACCATTGTGTGTCTCCAAGTAACACATAGGGCCCTATCATATAGCCAGCGCAATGCAGCGTCAAGCACTACACTGGTGTGTTTTGCTAGTTTCAGCCCGACGCAGTTATCATTTTCACGTCCTGCGCCACGTTGTTTAAATAGCAAATCCATTTGCGCCCATGTGTGCGCCCATGGGCGTGTTGGTCTGAAAACGAGGTGTGTTCTGGCGCATTGTTGGTGCGTTTCTATTTTGAGGTAACTGATCATTGAATTATTCAAATATGCACATTACTAACGCGCTCTTTAAATAACAAAAAGGATATTGCTTTAGACTTTTAGACTAGAGACTAGACCAGGTTTCAGTTGGTCAATGGTGCAATATTTATTTTTGTTATATAAAGAGCATGTTAGTAATGTGCGTATTTGAATAATTCAATGATTCCATCAGAGAAACAATCCTTTGTTTTGTTCCTGAATTAATCATTGTTGAACAAATCGGTTCAGTGACTCACTCATGAACTACACTCACAGTCACATGTTTTATTCCTGAATGAATCACCATACCTGTAGTATAAATATGCGTAGTATGAATGTAATTACATTCGCCATGTTGACATTGTCATGTAACCTACTGTACCCAACCCGATCTCACGGCAATTTGTTCAAATTTTATGCAGGGACTAATTCGTACGAATACATTCGACCTCACTCGTATGAATTCATAGGACTTTTGCTAAATCTAAAATATTTTACAAGTTGCCCAATACGTGGAATTCGGACGAATTACCTACCCCTGACCCCGCCCCTAAACCTACCCATCCCTGGGGTTTATACAAATTGTACGACTTGATCGCGAGATAGCGGTGGACCTACCAGAGTCATTGACGTCGCCTCACTGCCATTCACAAATCCTCTCTGTGGCCTCATGGGATATATAGTTAAGTATCCATCGTATGCTTCAGAATCTCGCCAAAAGGAGTAGGTACTTTTTGCCTACTCTTTTATCAGTACTGTGAATTTGGACATTCTAATCTTGTCACATACTGTTTTCCACCTACTATATCAAGGGAAGTATGCAATTTTGGATGCATCCACTCATTTGTTTTGTTCCTAAATGAATCAGTGTTGTTGAGCGAATCAGTTACATGAATGAGTGACATGAATGTAACACAGAAAACAGATAGCAAATAACAGTATATTTATAAAAAAAATAGCTGTTAGTTAGCTGTTTGTTTTTGTTCTTAGCAGCCTGCAAAGCTAACTACATTGTTAAAATCATATTTTGACTTCTTTAAATTGAAATATAAGTTGCTTGGATTTTGGAAAGTAACAGTTTCATGCTAGCTCCTACAGACAGAACAGGTTGATTGTAGGTCGCATGTTTATGATAAACAAGCCATTGATCTAAGCCGAGGCCAGGAAATAAATACTGAAATCCAGATAAGTGTAGAGGGTCACTGCCAATCTGAACCCCATCTCTGCACCGCAATGTGCCCTGACACCAAATCAGAAGGGAGAGCGCAGCGTTCAGGCATCTCCAGACAGGTTCCTGCCCACAGCAACGATCTTCCTGCCAATCCACTCTACAGCAGACACATGGGTCATTTAGTTCTACACTCGCTCTTACAAGCAGACAGATAGACGGACGTGACACACAACCCGTGAGGAGGTGTCGAGTGTAAGCGCAGGGGGAAAAAAGTAGAGATTCTTAGGAATGACAGATTTGTTTGAGATTCAGGGAGGTACTGTCTAAGGAAATGAACTCCACTTTTGTCAGCCGAGGACTGTAAAAACAACAATAGTTTAAGTTTTTGTGTGTATGAGCTGCTCTGAATATATGTGAATTTAGCTGGACAGTCACAGCTCTGAATCGTGTGTCACGCTGCTTTAACAAGGTGCGATGCTGCAAGGTTTCAGTGTCAAGGAATTTTTCTGTCCTCCCTTCAAGAATGTGCATCATTCAAAATTGAATTTAGAATGCCTGTTACATAAATTCCAGTTCAACTTCTGAATTTGAATAGAATTCGAACTGAGCAAACAGGATGCAGAATTCCGGATGGTTTTTGAAATTTGGATGGATGGATGGATGGATGGATAGATAGAACGTCAGTTGGATGGATGGATCGACTGACAGACAGAACGACGGATGGATGTATAGAGAGACAGGCAGACAGAAAGAACAAAAGATGGATGGATGGATGGATGGATGGATGGATGGATGGATGGATGGATGGATGGATGGATGGATGGATGGATGGATGGATGGATGGATGGATGGATGGATGGATGGATGGATGGATGGATGGATGGATGGATGGATGGATGGATGTATAGAGAGACAGGCAGACAGAAAGAACAAAAGATGGA
This sequence comes from Scardinius erythrophthalmus, assembly GCF_964197995.2. NCBI lineage: Eukaryota > Metazoa > Chordata > Actinopteri > Cypriniformes > Leuciscidae > Scardinius > Scardinius erythrophthalmus. The sequence continues at coordinate 27,535,590 of NC_138242.1, read as the reverse complement.
TGGATGGATGGATGGATGGATGGATGGATGGATAAATTGACAGACTGACAGAATGATGGACGGATAGATAGATAGATAGATAGATAGATAGATAGATAGATAGATAGATAGATAGATAGATAGATAGATAGATAGATAGATAGATAGAACGTCAGTTGGATGGATGGATCGACTGACAGAACGACGGACAGATGTATAGAGAGACAGGCAGACAGAAAGAACAACAGATGGATGGATGGATGGATGGATGGATGGATGGATGGATGGATGGATGGATGGATGGATGGATGGATAAATTGACAGACTGACAGAATGATGGACGGACGGACGGACGGACGGACAGACAGATAGATAGATAGATAGATATAGATAGATAGAACGTCAGTTGGATGGATAGATCGACTGACAGACAGAACGACGGACGATGTATAGAGAGACAGACAGACAGAAAGAAGAACGGATGGATGGATTGGTGGATGGATAAATTGACAGACTGACAGAATGATGGACAGACGGATGGATAGATAGACAGACAGACAGACAGACAGACAGACAGACAGACAGATAGATAGATAGATAGATAGATAGATAGATAGATAGATAGATAGATAGATAGATAGATAGATTGAGCTTAATTTTGTATTGAAATGGACATTTAGTCAATAATGAAATAACAGGACTGATCACTGTTGCTGTATCACGTTGACTGTTGACAGTGTCAGTCACATCAATAAACTTTAATAAGAAGCTAAAGCTAGAGAGCACGCAATCGACAGTCTCGGTAAAACAACTGCTAATGCGTGAGCAATATTAAGTATAGCAATAACATTAATTAAATTAGCCCAGTAAACTTTCCCTCCATTATAATTGATTCTCAGCACTGAGCTGTTGGCTGACAGTGTAACCGAACATGCAGGGTTTGCTCTCTAAATGAGAAACGAGTTCAAACTGTCTTCTATAAAAATGAAGATTAGACTTCATAGTCACCGCTGCAGGGTTTCACCCACACATATGACAAAGCACATAAATGCATTAAAGGCTTTTGTCAACTTGCTTTTACTAACGTCATCTAATGGGTTTATTCGGCTCCTGCCATTCTCATTAAAAAATGAGGATGTGTTTTCTTCAGGAGGAGGCCACATAGAGCGACTGCGCATTTGTGTGTGACCATCGAGCGTGGGTTATTGCAAAGTTGAGAGCGTAACATTATAGGGTTGTAATGAAAACGTGTTCTTCTTGACATGGAGCCGGCCGCAGCTGCTTTAGAGAAATTCCAGTCACGCCACCGCTGATGGACAGAGTTCGGAAACGCATATGAATTTTCAAGCTGTTTACAGCACAAAAAAAAAAAAAAAGAAAAAGGAATTAATGGCACTCGGTTGGTATCTGTGAAGCAGCAGTGGCTATTATCATATTTGAAAAACGTAGGATATGTAAGTGAGCCTTTTTGGTTTAATGTATGAATTGGTTATGCTGTGAAAGTGTCGCTCCTCAAACAGAATTTTTACAGCTCGACTTGATTGCTTTCTCAAAATTCATTACTCTTTTGACCCGCCAGAACCGTGTCCGCAGCAGTGCACGTTTGGGTTCGCTTTGCTTTTTTTCTTAATTGCAGGTTGTCGGCTGCACCGTTTGACGGACAGAAATGTAACCGCGGGCTTTTGACGGCGTCATCACATCGCTGACCGCACTGCCACGTGTAGATATTTAATTGGATTCATGGCCTTGAGCCACATCTATATCTCATGCTCGCTAAGTGGAATTTTTTTGCATTTATGAGATTATCAAAAGTGTCGATACACCCAGGAAACAACCGGCCAGACTTTGCAATTTCAGAGCTGCTCAGTAATGCAACGCGGCATCCCACGGAAAGCTTAAGAGGATTTGAATCTTTAAATGGAAATCAGACGGAGCGTTCGCTTTCATCTTGCGGGAGAAGCCGTAAGAGTAAATATTATTAAAGTGGGAGTGAGTGAAACTGTGCCACGAATTATTAAATTTCTTTGAGCAGCTCTGAACTATTTTCGGGCCTTCAACAAATCTTGAGGTTCTCCCTGCGTCGCGGTTGATTTTAGTTTAGTTAGTCTGCAAGCTAATTATGATCCATGAGATTTGATTAGCACAGGAAGCAAATTCGGTCCACGTTACAGCTCTGAAAGGAAAACATTGTAGGTAAGCATCTAAAGCCATTCCCCGGTCTGCGCTGTGACTGACAGCCATAAGTGCTTGCCTGGTGGTTGGGCAGGATTGAGTGGTTTGATTGGGCCCATTGTGTCCCTGTGTGAAGGAGATTGACAAAAATTACACAAGCTGCCATTTTCAAACGCCACTTAAAAGCTCCGTCTGCGAGCATCTCTATGTTTTCATCTGTTTTGTTTTGTATGTTCTCTCTTTGCATTTTACTGGTGCACTCGCACCACTGACTGAAAGTGTATGTGTGTGGAAATGCTCCCGGAAACTGTCTATTGAGTATGGTAAAGATGTCAGTGGTGTCCTTAACCCTGTCCGCCAGCTCATAAAGCAGTGCAAGATGCTGCCCGGCTGATACACTCGCTGATCTGCATGCCTGCGGCACAAGCGGCCCGTGGGGATAGAAGCCTATAGACCTCCACTTGCTAGAGCTCAATAAATATTGAGTAATGAAGCAGATTTTGTAAGACTATGACTCAGCAGTGGCTTTGTTAACAGTCTGCGAGGCAACTCTTTCTGTCTTTAGAGCATCTGCAACTTTCACATTATCTTGTGTGGACCAATTTGTTGTTGGTTTGTTATATTGTTTTGTAAAAGGTTTTGAAGTATTTATCTCTTATTATATAAGTTTGTATTTGTGTTAAATCATTTAATACATTTGAATTAGGGATGCAGCGATGTACCGGCCAATAATTGGCATCGACCGATAAAAGCAATTATTTTAGACAATCGGTCGATTGTTTAAAAACAGCTGATGATCAGGGGTGCGTTTCCCGTACAACTATATAGCTCGCTGCTTAACTACCATACGATGCATTGTTGGAGAAATCAACTACTGTAGCTATATATATATATATATATATATATATATATATATATATAATTAAATGATTATATTGACCTAGTAATTGTTTTCAAGTGGTTGGAAGAAATTATTTGGTATCAAACTTTTCCTGATGATTATGGATCTGTCAGTGTATTCCTACAGTTAAATATACAGTATTGTCGACCTCCTCATCTTTCAGCCAATCAGGGGTGCGTTTCCCGTACAACTATATAACTCGCTGCTTAACTACCATAGTACGATGCATCGTTGGAGAAATCAACAAGCTAGTCACGACTGTTTCCCGAAACCGTATGTCGCAAAGTATCGTTCAACCACGTTGGTTTATGACGTCTCGCACGTGGTGGACTAATAACTTATTTTAATTAATCTGTTTGAGATCGAATTAACGCTAGATTTTGTCATATAAGTTACAGACATGGCATCTGAAAACCATTTCTAATTTTTCTGAGTTATTTTGCTTTATTACCAGACTCAATATTTGGCTCGTTCTTACATAGTAGAGCACGTTCGCACATGCGCAGTCTTCAAAGACGGTGCTTTAAATCTCTTGACAAACTAAAATACGTAAATTACATTTGTATGTTTTCTAAATAAATAACACGGGTTGTACTGAATGTCAGCTTGCTTATTTTGCTAAAGATAAGGATTTATTCAGTCTACATCTCATGTAAACTAGAAACTATGCTTCTAACCACAGCTCGAGAGCTGTCGTTCCAACCATACAAGTTTGCGATGCTGTTTGCGAACGTTCGTTGGAACGATGGTTTCGGGAAACACCAAATCGTTGAACTATGCTGATAACGACGGAACTTGCGACCATAGTTGGCTAACGATGCTTTCGGGAAACGCACCCCAGGACAGATTATATCATATTAATCAAAAGAGGTGGAAAAATGTGTCAGACTGGAACTCATACTGTGTGTGAAGGATTGAATTTAGGGCTGTCTATGCAACAATAATGCATTGACAGTTAAAAAAAAGTGATGTTAAAGCAGGCTCTATTTGACCCTAAATGAATCACCCATAGTTCAAGGCAGGGTTGCCAATCCCGCACCTCCCATCCAATAATCGCAAAGAGCATTGTGCTTTGGTACTTCTGACAAGAAACACAGTCTCAGATTTCAAATTCTGTCCATTTAATTACGAAATTCAAATAATAAGTGCCGTTTTGACGCTCTTAAATGTGACGTGACAGATCGCTGTAGCGCAAGTCTTTTCTTCCTCTTTAATACAAGTTATAGCATGTAAAAACATGCATGAACATCTGAAGGTATGTTGAAAGATACAGTACAACTTTTCGGTATGTATCATGTCTCATGTATTCGATCAATCAGTGTTGACGCGGAAAGATGCCAGTAAAACAACTTGTGAACAATATGTCACTTAACGTTGCATTTACTTCAGGAAAGTTATCAAATGATCACAGTTTGTTAGTTAGCTATACAAAACACTAGACAGGAGCTTATTTACTGTTAATTATATGTGTGTTTGAATGAATTTCTCATGAAGACAGGTGTTTATGAAAACTATATCTAATGTTGTATATGAACATTTCAGTTTTTATTATATCTGAAAATAAATAGCAGTTGAATATAAAAGTTGGGCTCTGTTGTTAATTTTAACCGCCAATATTATAATAATGTACAAAATGAGAGGGTTCCCTGTATAGTTTGCAGCATTAGTTGAGAGAGATTGTTTTCCCTTAACTATCGGCATTGGCAGATATTCTTCTGAATAATCGGCTATCGGTATCAGTGGAGAAATTTAGCATCGGTGCATCTCTAATTGAATTGTTTATTTTTAAGTTTAGTTTAAGATAAGTACATTTCTTCCACGTAATATTTTAATAATATATTTAAAAGCCAATTATTAAAATTTTAAGAATCAACAGTTTCAATATATATATGTAATTCACACACACACGCACGCACGCACGCACGCACGCACGCACGCACGCACGCACGCACGCACACACACACACACACACACACACACACACACACACGCGCACACACACACACACACACACACGCGCACACACACACACACACACACACACACACACACACACACCTGTATGACTTTCTTTTTTTGTGTGGAACTTTGAATATTTCAGTGTGTTTTATCTACTCAGACAAAGTCAATGGGGTCCAATTTAATGTTGTTTGGGACTCACTTTCAAAATATCTTCTTTTGTGTTTCGCAATGGAAACAGGGAGGGCATGTTAATAATGACAGAATTTAAATTTTTGGGTGAACTGTCCCTTTAACTGTGGTTGTCACTCAAAACTTTGTAGTCTACATGGCATACATTTATTGTCACAGGACAAGAATAAATGCCCTATCATCATTATACCCATTTAATTATTATGTCACTTGAATTTAAAGCATATAGATATAATGCATTTACTGTCAATGTTACTTTTCCTAGCTTTGACTTTATTTTGAAGCCTTATTAATATGACATAAGGGTTGATTAAGTTTAGAAAATCAGTGTGCTCGCATCTCAGGAGCCCTGCTGATATCGGTGAGGTGAAGTTTCGTGACTTTATTGAGTCTTTCCACTGTCAAAAGAAGTTGATGTGTCTTTTTTCTCCTGTCTGAGAGCGGCGCAGCGCAGCACATCTGGCCTATTCAAATCCCGCTGCAGCCCCTGCTGCTTCTAACCATTGAAATTATCAAATTAAACGAGCGGTAATGGTCTCTACAAAGGCACTGCGTTCGGGGAAGAGCTGCAGTTGTTCTTGCGGCGCTCCTGCGTGAGGTGACGTTCTGAGAAGGACAAAAGCATCACTCAGGAATGATCAGCTGAGAGTTGTTATGTTCTGTTTTCACGACCACTGCGTCTACGCTGAAAGTGACTGGTTCCCATTGCGATAGCTTGAGGATTTCGCTGGAGACCTTGAAGCTGCACATCATCTCGGAATGACTCAAAGCTGGACTTCCAACAGTACAATGGATAAATAATTCTGTGTACTTTATTTCTCAATGGAAATGCTTCTTAAAATTGACTTTTCATAGGTTTTTTAGGGAATAATGACAATTTTATACAAAATAATGTTATATAACTTAGCTTACATATGGTTAGCAGCAAAATATGGCTTAAATTACTAGGCCAGTGACCACATTCTGATGCATCTTAAAGTGCCCCTTTTATGCTTTTTCAGATATTACCTTTCATGTAGTGTGTAATATATCTGAATGTGAATGTAAAAGGTCTGCAAAGTTCCAAAGATTGAGGGTAAATGGAAGGTTATTGTCTCCCAAAAGAAAGAACCGATTCTGAAGTGCCTTAAACGAGTCGTCAGTAATTCCAGTCTCACTTCCTGCATGAAACATAGGTTTGTAACAGATTTGCATAATGCCAGCCTATGGTCTTTGGCTGCCCACGGACAATGTCTACTTTGAACCTCAAACACTGTAGTTGTAGCTGAGACTAGAAGAGTTTGGTTTTGTGTTATCGACATGTCGAGAAGACGCTGTTTTCTGCTCTGCGAAAGCAAATTCACTTCACATGCACTTCCAAAGGATGAGGACTCGGGCTCGAATTGATACGGTAAAACCGACGCCATCGTTACTGTTCGTATCACTGTGTATCAAGCGCTTAGGAAGATCCAGAGCTGAAATTCAGTAGATGTTAGACTGGCCTAATAGTGATCAGCAGATAATACTTTTCAATGATTGTCTGTTTTTATTTATAGAGGGAGGAGAAAGGAATTTATCTCACAAACCGGGTTTGAACATGCAGTATCATATGACTGAAAGGAAATTAAAGAAGTTTATGTGCCAATAAACAGCATCTTTTAGCACTAACCAATCAACCCGCCATTGCTTTGCCAGGTTTGAACCAGTTCAATGGGGTACTAAAAAAAAATATATGAGTTATGTCCAATGTCCTCCTCTATTGTCCTCTGCATTTAACCCATATAAGTTAGTGCACTCACATTAGGAGCAGTGAGCAGTAAAGACACACACTCTGCAAAACATGGACACACACACACAGCCGAAGCAGTGGGTGTACACTCTTGACATCAATGGCTCCATGAAGAACCTTGGACCTTTCCATTGCACAAAAGATTCTTTATGATGGAAAAAAATATTCTTTCGATTTTTTTTAATGTTCTTCAAACTAAGACAAACTGTTTTTTTAAGAACTATTCACCAAATGGTTCTTTGGGTAATTGGACACTATTCTTTGGACAGTACTTGACCCTTAAATTGATTTTCAGGTGCCAAGGCAGCATACTCTGCATGCAACCTATCATATGCACACTGCTTGTGTGGAGGCAGTCAGTTTTGACCGCAAAAGATGAGGTAATTGATTGGATGTCATGTTTTTGACCTTTCACGGCACTAACATTTTCCTGTTTTTACACTAGAAGCAGCATGTTGCCTGTTAGAAATACATGCCCGGTTTTAATGTTATTCTGAGGTGGGGTAGAATTAAATGAACAGCAAAACTTTATTCGTGTACTCTGTCACCTCACAAACCCCCGTGTGTATCCCAGTTTGGGACCACTGTTCTATAGCATCACTGTGAAAACCTCATTTTGGAACCTTTATCTTTAAGAGCGTAAATAAAGTTTTCAACTCTCTAGTCAAAAATCAAGGGTTTTAGCAAAGGCTTTTTCTACTTTTAAGCTCTTTTCCAAAAGCTGTGCTCCTGATAACAATGCTGCATTGTCTTCTAAGATGGCCTTTTTGTCAAACTTCTAATGGGGCATTTACATATAGCGACAAAGGCAAGCTAAGCAGATTTAAATTATAAATATACATGTATTTTATTCAATTAAAAATTGCCTGCATCCTAAAGGAAAATCTATACGTGTTCCACATGTATACAGAGCGTTTCAAATAAAGTTGAATTAGGATGTCGCCTGATAAAGAAGCTTCCTATGTAGGCAGCAAACACGGCAAGAAAGCTCACTTGTTTTTTAAACGGAGCTAAAGGTTTGCTTTGTATGGCAGAAACATCAAGGACAGATGAACAAGTGATAAAAAAAAAAAAAACTCAGGTATGAGATGTATGAATCAGCTTTAGATTAGGATCTTCAGTCGTTTCTACCTTTAATAGAAGAATCTACCTTAAATTTTAATCAAATGATTATGATACACACTTTACAAACTTTTATGTTAGATGTTAACCCTCTGAGGTCTGAGCTGTTTTCTGGGCCCTGGAGGTGTTCTGACATGCTCTGACATTTGTGGTTATTTCTGTTACTTGTGACATTTTCATGGCTAAAGTCTAATTACACTGTATTCAGCACAAACTCTGCTACAATAATATATCAGCAGCATGTATGTAAAAGTTTGTAGTTTTGAGATAATGACATTTATGCGTGGTTTGTGAAAATACAAAAATAAATTCTCACTGAAATAAGGTCATGAAACCCATACTGATTATTTCTTCACAAGACTTTTGAAAATTGTATCACGTAGCCTAGAATATTTGCTCTAAAACTATGTGAGAATCACCCTGACTGCTCATTCAGAGAAGACAATATATTGATTTAAAAATTTTACGACGTGTTTTGTGTTAGAAAGCAATATGCGAAGGGGCGGATCACCTCATTAATATGAAAGCTTTCCACACCTGAGAAAGACAAAGAACCTCCCTAATGGCCCTATTAGGAGCTTATCAGGGCCCATCATTCTGACCAACCTTGCACAAAGAATGAGGAGATTTAAAAAAGAATGGCTTTTAAAATTGTTTGGATTTATTTACAACACAACATAATCCAAAGATACACAACAAAAAAGCACTTATTGAAGAAAGAGACCTTTGTGCCATTCCTAAAAACATTGTACATACCTTTCATTTTCTAAGGTGTTTGATTTTCACTTTACCATGTTCATGTACAGAGACATGTACTGTGAATGTTGAAGTCAGCAGGACTCAGTGGCATCTGGGCCCTGAAAAAAAAAAAAGTGAACATACTGATATCAAGAGAAAGGCCTGCACGATTTTGGGAATACATTTTAGATTTTTCTTGTTAAAATTGCTTTTTAATTCACAGAATACACACACACACTCACACAAATGTTTCCAACAATATATAATGAACACCAGGTTTGTTGTGCCTTGTAGGTATAGGCTATGCGCAGTGCTGCATAAAATAATAACAATATAGCAGCCTATATATATTTTCAAAAAGATTTCAGTAACAACTAAGCTAGAGAAAAATATATTGATTATCATGTTACTTCAAATGTTTCCATTCGTTATGATGATATGAAATGAGATAATAGTAAAAACATGAAGCCGTTTGGAGCGTTTTGCTTTTCCAAAATATGATACATTCAAACGCGATCGCGATCAAAAATATGATACATTAAAACGCGATCGCGATCAAAAATATGATACATTAAAACGCGATTGCGATCAAATATAAAACATTATGGTTAGGCCTACCATATACATAGCCTATCTACGTTTGAGCAGATATCCACAAACACAGTAACAGTAAACACGGGTCTAAATATTATAATATTCACCATATATCTAGCAACAGTTCAACTGCAATGTGAAATTTATGCAACAATAGCAAACTAATATGTAAGAATTTCTTACCTTATCTTTCTTGTCTTCAAATATCGTTCTTCTCCTTCTGATGTAAATCCAATGTAAGCTCAGGCACGTCTTTCAAACTCGACGAAAAGTGAAGTGAACTGTTTTGTTGTTGAGGTAATGAGGGCGATCGCGTTCCATGTGGAGATTTGCATGTGAATATCTTTTGCGCGAGTGGGCGTGGCCGAATTAAAAATAATTAGGAAGCGTTTGAGAAGCTGGAAATCTTGTTGGTTTTATACAAATTACTTAAACAGAGAATATTTGTTTTCGTTTTGAATCCGATCATTTTGGATTTGATTCTAACCAACTAATATATATATATATATATATATATATATATATATATATATATATATATACAGTGAGGAAAATAAGTATTTGAACACCCTGCTATTTTGCAAGTTCTCCCACTTAGAAATCATGGAGGGGTCTGAAATTGTCATCGTAGGTGCATGTCCACTGTGAGAGACATAATCTAAAAAAAAAAAATCCAGAAATCACAATGTATGATTTTTTAACTATTTATTTGTATCATACAGCTGCAAATAAGTATTTGAACACCTGAGAAAATCAATGTTAATATTTGGTACAGTAGCCTTTGTTTGCAATTACAGAGGTCAAACGTTTCCTGTAGTTTTTCACCAGGTTTGCACACACTGCAGGAGGGATTTTGGCCCACTCCTCCACACAGATCTTCTCTAGATCAGTCAGGTTTCTGGGCTGTCGCTGAGAAACACGGAGTTTGAGCTCCCTCCAAAGATTCTCTATTGGGTTTAGGTCTGGAGACTGGCTAGGCCACGCCAGAACCTTGATATGCTTCTTACAGAGCCACTCCTTGGTTATCCTGGCTGTGTGCTTCGGGTCATTGTCATGTTGGAAGACCCAGCCTCGACCCATCTTCAATGCTCTAACTGAGGGAAGGAGGTTGTTCCCCAAAATCTCGCAATACATGGCCCCGGTCATCCTCTCCTTAATACAGTGCAGTCGCCCTTTCCCATGTGCAGAAAAACACCCCCAAAGCATGATGCTACCACCCCCATGCTTCACAGTAGAGATGGTGTTCTTGAGATGGTACTCATCTTTCTTCTTCCTCCAAACACGTTTAGTGGAATTATGACCAAAAAGTTTTATTTTGGTCTCATCTGACCACATGACTTTCTCCCATGACTCCTCTGGTTCATCCAAATGGTCATTGGCAAACTTAAGACGGGCCTTGACATGTGCTGGTTTAAGCAGGGGAACCTTCTGTGCCATGCATGATTTCAAACCATGATGTCTTAGTGTATTACCAACAGTAACCTTGGAAACGGTGGTCCCAGCTCTTTTCAGGTCATTGACCAGCTCCTCCCGTGTAGTTCAGGACTGATTTCCCACCTTTCTTAGGATTATTGAGACCCCACGAGGTGAGAACTTGCATGGAGCCCCAGTCCGAGGGAGATTGACAGTGATGTTTAGCTTCTTCCATTTTCTAATGATTGCTCCTACAGTGGACCTTTTTTCACCAAGCTGCTTGGCAATTTCCCCGTAGCCCAATTTTGTCTCTAGTGTCTTTGGACAGCTCTTTGGTCTTGGCCATGTTAGTAGTTGGATTATTACTGATTGTATGGGGTGGACAGGTGTCTTTATGCAGCTAACGACCTCAAACAGGTGCATCTAATTTAGGATAATAAATGGAGTAGAGGTGGACATTTTAAAGGCAGACTAACAGGTCTTTGAGGGTCAGAATTCTAGCTGATAGACAGGTGTTCAAATACTTATTTGCAGCTGTATCATATAAATAAATTGTTAAAAAAATCATACATTGTGACTTCTGGATTTTTTTTTTTAGATTATTTCTCTCACAGTGGACATGCACCTAGATGACAATTTCAGACCCCTCCATGATTTCCAAGTGGGAGAACTTGCAAAATTGCAGGGTGTTCAAATACTTATTTTCCTCACTATATATATATATATATATATATATATATATATATATATATATATATATATATATATATATATATATATATATATATATATATATATATATATATATATATATATATATATATATATATATATATATATATATATATATATATATATATATATATATATATATATATATATATATATATATATATGAAGAATTCAGATGCAAAAGCCTCTAAGTGCCATCTGAAATTTTCTTCTAGAATGAGTATTTTTATCAAGCTTGTATATTTATGTTCAGTTATTTCACTTTAATGGCAATGAAAATTACTGAACTTCAATATACGAGCTTGATAAAAATGCTTATTTTAGAAGAAAATTTCAGATGGCACTTAGAGGCTTTTGCATCTGAAGTCTTCATACATATACATACACTGCCTTAAATATAATTTTAAACCAATATAATTTTATTGTTGTGGGCTAAGTTGCATTTGCTTTGCAAATCCACACACTCTCATATATGTGAGGTAATATCCTTTATTAAACTGCAGAATCATTAATTACTGGAGGAAGCCAATTCATATCTCACCCAGCCTGAATAATGAGGGACAAGGGAGTCTCATACTCACCAATAATTAATTCATAAATGATACCCGTCTCACCCTTGTCCTGGCCAAGGATACTGCGGCCTAATCATTCCACAACCACTGTCAGCAGCCGTTCTCCATCACTGTTCCGCTTCCAAACTCTGTAATCAGCGCAAACACCATAATTGGTACAGTCTTTAAGGGCGAGTTGTTATTTCAGAGGAAGACGTTGAGCTTTGGGAAAAGAGATGGAGGTAGAATTATAAACACAATTATACTGAGTGTGCACTTTTATATAGCTCAGGAGATTTAATAAAGTTCTCATTGTATTGTTTCAGTATCAGGTTGGATTCAAAATGTTCTTCTAAAAGACAAAAAAGGCACAAATGAGAATTTTTAACATAGAGCAGATGTTTAATGAAGTATGCATTGTAGAGACCTATTAGTGAATGAGAGATATAAAATTAATGAGGATGAAATTGCATAAGGCTGCTCATTTGATCTCATCTGATTTATTTCTCTTTTTAAGAGTTTTTGATTGCAGACTTGATGTTAAGCCCCAATCGGCTCAACTTGATCTAATTTTTCTATGGGAAACAGTTTTTGGGATTGCAACAGATTGAGATTGGTTTTCAGTACTTTTTTTCCACACCAAAATTAAGAATGAAAAACACAAAATGTCATTTTTACGTACAAATCAAAAGCTTGGCGCTCTTCCAGATTCACAGCTTCAATGGGATGTATTTACACTACCATTGTTGGCATTGTTACTATTTGGAAGCTCATGAAACATGAAAGGCTCTTCATATTTGGTTTCCTTTCTTTGCTCCAATTCGTATGACAGCCCCTAAACTCAGTGTGTCCTGCCAGGCATCCTCCATTCAGCTTAACAATAGAAACACGTGAGCTTTTTTGGTCCAGACAGTGGGATTAAGCTGTGCATGTCTGAATGGGACAATGACAGCAGGTCTTTGTAAATATATTCTGGGTTACAGTATCTTAATCCTGTTGTGTGTGTCTCTGTGCTTGAGAGGAAACATTACACTGAGCACTAAGGCCATAAACATGCTTGCGCAAGTATGCAGAATGTTTAGCCAATGTATTGTAGTCCATAGTACATACTTATTGTACATACACTGCCTTAAATTTGTAAGCACAATCAACTTGGACGTTTGTAAGTACAATCAACTTGGATGTTTAAGTCATTTCAACTTAAATTACATTAAACTGATTTTAAATGAGTTGCCTCTTGAATGACTTCTAAAAAAGTTGAAAATTGCTTAACTTATTTTGATCAGTTAAAGCAATGTAAAAACATATGTTATCATAACTTACTGGTCATATAATTTTTTACAGTATACATTCTTGTGTTAAGGGGGCGCTGGAGTTTCCGTCAAATGTCATTGAGGCAAATGTGTTATTATTTAGGGATGATAGCTGTACAGTATGAACATGTTGACAGTTAAAGTGATAGTTCATCCCAAAAATGAATAATCTGTCATCATTTACTCACCCTGATGTCATTCTGAATCTATAACAAGCAGATGAAATCTGAGACGTTTCTGTCCCTCCATTGAAAGTCTATTCAAACAAAACTTCAAAACGTTCATAAAGTGATTGTAACAGAAATCCATAGGAACTGAGCGGTTTAATCCAAGTCCTCTGAAGAGACACATTTGCTTAAATGATGAACAGATTTAATTTAGGCTTTTATTCATATATAAACATTGATCAGAAAACATAAGAAGGAAGCTCAACTGTAATTGCTTGACACGAGAGTGAACCTCATTGGTTCTTGTGTGTCAAGCAAACATTCTTGAGCTTCCGTTTACCAAAATTAGATGCTATTTATGTTGTTCCCTGATCAGTTTTTATATGTGAATAAAAGCCTAAATGAAATCATAGCGAATTCAGTTGCATTTCCTGCAATACAGTTTTATATTTTCTTAATGTCCCCCTGTAGTCAATAATTTTATCCCTGAAAACTCATCTTTGATCACCGAAATGACATTTAAGCGCTTTTTCCTTGAAAGAAAATTCGTAGGAAAAAAATATACTATGGAAGTCAATGGTACCAGAAACTGTCTGGTTACTGACATTCTTCTAAATATCTTCCTTTCTGTTCAGCAGAAGAGAGAAATTCATACAGGTTTGAAACAACATAAGGGTGAGTATATGATGACAGAATTTTCATTTTAAAGTGGAGTATCCCTTTAAAAACTTGATTTTCACCACAAGGGTCTGTAAACTCCTTTATTCATGAACTCTTGCATCTTACCTATATGGTGTTGTTTGTAAACATACAGAAAAAGACAAAAGAAACCCACAATCCTCAGAGGAACAGAAATCGTCCACTTAAAGGTATGCTGTGTGTATCTGTGCAATTTAATTATAAATGATCCTGGGGGTCTTCCTCTTTATCCTGACCTGATGTGGCCCTCATAAATATTCTCTCTCAAGTGCTCCCATAATCCTCTCTGTCTCCTATTTTGTATCCATTTTTGTAACCCTCCAAACTTTAGATTCTAGTGTAGGTTTAGCAACAGAGAACTGATACAGTATTTAGCATTTCTAAGGAGCTAAGCCTGAAATAGCTTTAGGCTACGTTTACATGACAAGGATGTACTAAGAACAGAAAAGGTTTTCCTTTGCATTTTTTGCGAACTTTGTGAAAAGATCCCTTTCACAAGGATCCATGAAAACAACTAAAAATGCTGTATTATGCTGCCAGGCCACTAGTTAGCTATGTAACTTTGTAAAGAAACACTATGCACTTGAACATGTAATAATATGCATACACATGACGTCACCAATTTCTCAAATTCGCTTTTTGTAGTTTACACAAAGACAATAATGGTAACGTTTTCAAAAACTTGCACTTCGAAACCCATTTTCAAAAGTTAGTGTTTTCAGGGCGCCAAAACACCATTGTTGTGTAAATGAACGACTAAAACGCATTTTTTTTTCTGTTTTTAGTTGAAAATGGTGTAGTGTAAACGGCATCTTAGAATAGTGGCCTCTTTAGCCAATGTATTGTAAACGTAGTCCATAGTACATACTTATTGTACATACACTGCCTTAAATTTGTAAGCATAATCAACTTTGGTGTTTGTAAGTACAATCAACTTGGATGTTTAAGTCATTTCAACTTAAATGACATTAAACTGATTTTAAATGAGTTGATTCTTGAATAACTTCTAAAAAAGTTGAAAATTGCTTAACTTATTTTGATTAAAGCAATGTAAAAACATGTTATCATAACTTACTGGTCATATAATTTTTTACAGTATACATTCTTGTGTTAATGTGGTGATAACAAGCCTCAGAACTCAAGGGGGCGCTAGAGTTACCGTCAAATGTCATTAAGCCAAATGTGTTATTATTTAGATAGCTATGATAGTTGTACGAACATGTTGACAGTTAAAGTGATAGTTCACCCAAAAATTTAAAATCTGTCATCATTTACTCACCCTGATTTTCAAAAGTTATCGTTTTCAGGGAGCCAAAACACCACTGTTGTGTAAATGAACGGCCAAAACGCATTTTTTTCCTGTTTTTAGTGAAAATGGTGTCGTGTAAACGGCCTCTTAGAATAGTGCCGTTTGCTGGCTCACAGGAAGTGGACGATTTTGTTTCCGTCTTTAACTCCCGACATTATTTCTTGTGGCTTCACATAAAATGAAATGCAGAGAAGGGAGATGTCCATCAAACAGTGTGATTTTAGACTCAAGTCAAAAGCTTCTGTGACAGCAAACAAGCTATTTAAATGAGATCAAGAGTGCTCTGACGGCACCGTGGTAATTACATTACCCAGCTGCTAAACTACGGCTTCACTCGCCACACTACGTCTAAACAAACATCATTACCCATAATACCATCAAACAATGATTTTGTATCTTTGACATCTCTCTTCCTTTTTGTTTTCGAACAACTTTAAGCCAGCTGTTTTTAGCAATATTTTAGGCAGTTATTTTTAGCTGGTGTTTTCTGAGGCATTGACCCTGCTTGTCAAAACAGATGTTTCAGATGTTGTGAAGTAAACATTAGAAGATGACTGAGGGATATATTTAATATTTACAATATGCTTAATATTATTAAACCAATATTGTGAAAGTGCAATGAGTTTAACACAGTTTTTATTTGCACATTAACATTGTTTTATTTCCAACAGTTCGGTCAAACTGTCCATTTCACTGAATCGGATATAATCAGTCACAGTCAACAATTTGTTGTTTGTTGTCAAACAAATTGTTTATTTAGTGAAAAACTTTGGACAACATGCCTTGATTCTTTCTTAATTGGATTTTGTTCGCTTAATTTCTTCCTTAAAGGGGTCATATAATGGTACATGGACTTTTACAAGTTGATTGTACTGAAATGTGTGTTGGCAGTGCCTGTACACAACCATCATATAATGATAAAAATCCATCCAGTGTTTTTTTTTTTTAATCTCCTTATATGTTTTCCTCTGTCTCAAATCGAGCCGTCTGACCATGTGACGTCACACAGTCGGACGCCCCTCCCACGATTGTTAATTGACAGCAGCGTTTCAACACAGACCCGCCCTCGCTCGTGAGCGAGCTGTCATCATAGTCCGCCATTGTTGATACGCTGGAGCAGAATGGCGTCTAAGCGATTGTGGTGTTCTGTTCTTGGGTGTAATGACGAACACAGCATCATTTTGATGTTCCTAAATCTGAACCGCTGAAGACGCAGTGGCTGAGTTTTGTTTTCGAAGGGAATATTCACCACGATCAACGTCCATGCTTTCATGTTTGCGCGAATCATTTCTCACCAGACTGCTTTATAAACGAGGGTTTTCAAAAAAAGTTTTTCATGACCATTAACTGTAACATCAATCTGTCAATGAACTAACGTATACATCAGTAAACACATAGCGTTCGTATCTCACTACTCTACCCTGTCAGTACATACAAAGATAGATCAAAGTGACATTACGTTAACCAACCATTCAGAAACGTCCTGTTCGAGCCTTAATTGTCGAACTTCTTCGGGGCCGTCATCTTGTTGCGGGTCTGACTCCGGTTCAAATTGAGACGTTTGCACAGATGTGTCCTCAGAGACTCCCGCTGCCATTCTTTCTCCAAAATATACCCTCAACTGTTGTCAAGGCAACACTCCACGTGTGTTGTGTCAAAACGCCCCACAGAACAGAGGGGCGGGGTGAGCAAAGCTCATTATCATTTAAAGACACATGCATTTAAATGGCGTGCTGAAAACAGAGCTGTTTTTGACCATGTAAAATTTGTGTTTTCTTACAATACTAATGAGAATTTTTAATTAAAGTATATTACAAACTTTTCATTTAGACCCTAAAGAATCATATTAATTTTTCAAAAATGGCATTATATGACCCCTTTAAAGCACTTTTGAATGTACTTGGTACAAATGACTGTCTAAATTATTACGTTTCCT